>NC_058081.1:684615846-684915846 GCF_014858855.1 Bufo gargarizans | reverse complement strand
TCACTACAGACAAACGCAGCCGCCTGTTGACAGCCAATGTGGACTAGCTGACGTTCATAAAAATGAACCAGGCATGGATCCCACAGGACCTGTCCATCCCTTGTGCAGATTAGACATTTATAACTACCTCCCCTTAACCATATTTTGATACCTGAATCTCTGCTATGGGACCTCTCTCCTCTGTCTGGGTGCCGGGGCCTAAAAATATCTGACAGTGGCCTGTTTCAGTGGTGGGTGATATGAAGCCTGATTCTCTGCTATGGGACCTCTCTCCTCTGTCTGGGTGCCGGGGCCTAAAAATATCTGACAATGGCCTGTTCCAGTGGTGGTTGACATGAAGCCTGATTCTCTGCTATGGGACCTCTCTCCTCTGTCTGGGTGCCGGGGCCTAAAAATATCTGACAATGGCCTGTTCCAGTGGTGGGTGACATCAAGCCTGATTCTCTGCTATGGGACCTCTCTCCTCTGTCTGGGTGCCGGGCCTAAAAATATCTGACAATGGCCTGTTCCATTCGTGGGTGACATGAAGCCTGATTCTCTGCTATGGGACCTCTCTCCTCTGTCTGGGTGCCGGGGCCTAAAAATATCTGACAATGGCCTGTTCCAGTGGTGGGTGACATGAAGCCTGATTCTCTGCTATGACATAAAGCCTGAATCTCTGCTATGGGACCTCTCTCCTCTGTCTGGGTGCCGGGGCCTAAAAATATCTGACAATGGCCTGTTCCAGTGGTGGGTGACATGAAGCCTGATTCTCTGCTATGACATGAAGCCTGAATCTCTGCTATGGGACCTCTCTCCTCTGTCTGGGTGCCGGGGCCTAAATATCTGACAATGGCCTGTTCCAGTGGTGGGTGACATGAAGCCTGATTCTCTGCTATGACATGAAGCCTGATTCTCTGCTATGGGACCTCTCTCCTCTGTCTGGGTGCCGGGGCCTCAAAATATCTGACAGTGGCCTGTTCCAGTGGTGGGTGACATGAAGCCTGATTCTCTACTATGGGACCTCTCTCCAATTGATATTAGTTAATTAATTTATTTTTTTTATTCATTTCCCTATCCACATTTGTTTGCAGGGGATTTACCTACATGTTGCTGCCTTTTGCAGCCCTCTAGCTCTTTCCTGGACTGTTTTACAGCCTTTTTAGTGCCGAAAAGTTCGGGTCCCCATTGACTTCAATGTTCGGAGCGAAGTTCGGGTCGAGTTCGGATCCCGAACCCGAACATTTTCGGGAAGTTCGGCCGAACTTCTCGAACCCGAACATCCAGGTGTTCGCTCAACTCTATTCATGAGAGTTTGGTGAATGTGTCACACTTTTAATCACATTTTAAATGTATTATACGCACTTGTATAGCGCTGATATATTCCGCAGCACTTTACAGACATTAGCATCATGCCGTCCCCAGTGGGGCTCACAATCTAAGTTCTAGGAAACCGGAGAACCCAGAGAAAACATGCAAACTCCATGCAGATGTTGTCCTTGGTCAGATTCAAACCTAGGACCCCAGCACTGCAAGACACCAGTTTAACCACTGAGCCACCATGCTGCCCACCAGTGCTAAGCACTGAGCTACCGTGCTGCCCACCAGTGCTAACCACTGAGCCACCATGCTGCCCACCAGTGCTAACCACTGAGCCACCGTGCTGCACTCTACGCTTTGGCTCAATTTTGTATAATTCATAGGTTACATAGGCTCCCATTCTTATGATTAAGATGGGAATTAAGGCTGTAATGATCATTCGGCTGATTTCTTACAATTCAGGGGTTTGATATTCAATGTTCTAAAAGACAGACTGAAAACACAGATCCCATTTAGGGCACAATATAGGATTCTTAAAGTGTAACTGCCTGTCAAAGGGTGCCGGCGGCGTGCTTCTCCTCTCCTGTGCCGCCAGCTCCCTGGGATAACACGGCGGCAGACACGCTCGCCATGTCTTTCTGTAGCGCCGAGCGGGGAGCCGCTCAGCGGCTTAGTTGCCGGGGGAACGGGTGGCAGAGCGCGCCCGGCTGCAAGCTTCCTCTCTGTGTAACCGGAGTCCCCCGTTCCCATAGTTACCCTCAAGGGGGCTGAGCGCCGAGCTGGACACTCAGCGCTCGGCTACAGACAGGGGGGAGGTCATGTGTGGCCACCTCACATGACCTCTGCTCTTCACTATATAAACAGGCAACCTGCTAGCCACAGGTTGCCTGTGGTTAATTGTCCAGGGATACTTGTTATTGTGAACCCTGTGCTATTTGGATTTTGACTCATGCCTGTTTTTGACCCGCTACTGCTTGCTCCTTTGTTCCTGACGTGACCTTTTGGCTTGACCTTCGGCTTGTGACCTGACCTGTTCCTGTTCATTCCTGTGGTACTTATTTGCTCTCCTGGTATTTGACCCCGGTTTCTCCTGACCATTTGCTGCTTTCTCCATTTGTACTTCGTCGCTCTCTTGGTTTTGACTCGGTCCGTTCACTATCCGTTGTTTGTCTTGTCTGTCCTCCCAGCACGTATTTTAAGCTAGGGACTGCCGTCCAGTTGTCCCCTGCGAGGCAAGTAGGCAGGGCCAGGGGTGAGGGTGGAGTGCAGTGGTCACTATCCTCCCCCCTGTGTGTGCGTGTACATGACCTTGACACTGCCATTTCACTACCACAAAGGAAATTCCCAACATATGTGCTGCTGATGGGAAGATATTAATAAAGCTTTATTTTTCAGTTAAATGTATCTTTCTGACGTCTGCATTCAGCCCTTAGCAACCCTATTTCTCTGTGCCTCTATTTCAGCATCTTCCTAAGATGGCCTCTGCTGCACTTCCTGTGGTGATCTTTGCCCTGTCCTTGAGGCCATCCTGCATTTCCCTCAATAATTTCTCTATATATGGCGGCTCACCCTTATTGGTCTACAGAAATAGGTGCACTGTATGTAGACTGCCCCCCAGTCTATAATCAAAACAGAAGTAAATATAGGATAATACAGGCACTCTCTCATCTAAGAATGTATCAAGGAAATTGCAAAAAAATAGAGGATTTTATTCTATCCACAACTAGGTCACATCATACATATTAGTCAATAAAACCCGTTAAAATTGGGGGGTCATGCACACGGGGGTGCAATTCTTCACCCGGCCCAGAGACACTAGATGCTGTAGTCCGGAGCAAGTGAAGGCAAACAACACTGTATGCAAGCCACCCAAATCTCAAAAGGGCACTTGTCACGGAGGACAGGATACAAGATACACAGAATATCAACAAACAAGTGTCTAGGCAAGAAGCTGGGGATAAAGGTCACCTCCTGACAATCCCTACCAGCTCTCCCTAGACTTCTATGCCCATGTTCAGACCCTGAAGGTGGGAATAATGTGTCCCCGTGCCTAGGCTGAAGATTCCCTAAAATCCCTAAGATGGTGAAAGGGCGAAAGAGGCAGCCTGCTCCCTCAGGACCTGGAGGGGGCTGGCGTCTCTCTAACAGCCTAGACAGACAACCACAAGAAAACAAAACCAACTTATCTTTTACTGAGCAGGAACAGCAAATCCTTCCTTCCTTCCTCTGAGCCAGACAGAAGCTATAACCCGCACAGGACACTGGGAGTGGGCGTAATTTAAACTCAAACCAGCGACCCCACCCAGTGCACCTGGAGGGAGGCGGATATAGCTCAACTGCAAAACAAAAGGCTACACACGTGCTGCTAACCTGTCAGACCTCCGCACATAGCCTGAGCAGGCCATGACAGTACCCCCCCTTCTACGGGTGACATTCGGACACCCCGGCCCAACTTTACCCGGGTGGGATCTGTGAAAAGCCCTCACCAGTCGGCTGGCACTAACATCCACAGCCGAAACCCACATCCTCTCCTCAGGGCCGTATTCCCTCCAGTGTACCAGGTACTGAAGGGAACCCCGAAGAACTCTTGAGTCGAGAACCCTGGAGATCTCGAACTCTAAATTTCCATCAACCAGAACAGGGGGAGGAGGCAATGGCGATGGTTCCACCGGTTTTACATATCTCTTCAGTAAAGACTTGTGGAACACATCATGGATCCTCCAAGTCTGCGGAAGATCCAGACGAAACGCTACTGGATTGACCACCGCAGATATTTTGTAAGGTCCAATAAATCTTGGACCCAGTTTCCAAGATGGTACTCTCAGTTTAATATTTTTAGTAGATAACCACACCAGATCACCCACACACAGATCCGGACCAGTCATACGTCTCTTGTCAGCCATTCGCTTATACCTCTCACCCATCTTCTCCAAATTCACTTGGATCCTCCGCCAGATAGAAGACAAGGCAGAAGAAAATCATTATTCAAAGCAAACTCTGCTAGGGACAACAATGAGGACCAGTCCTCCTGATTCTCGGCCACAAAGCACCTCAAGTAGGTCTCCAGGTTTTGATTAGTACGCTCTGTCTGCCCATTCGACTGCGGATGAAAAGCCGAAGAGAACGAAAGTTGAATGCCAAGCCGAGAGCAAACCCTCGAGAAACCACATCCGAGAAAATGTATTGCAATTTCACGATATTATCAACAAAAATCTGAGCAAGAGTCTTGGCATTGGGCAGACTGGCTAACAATACAAAGTGAACCATTTTACTAAAACGGTCAACAACCACCAAAATTTCTTTTTTCCCGGAGGAACTCGCAGATCCGTAATAAAGTCCATAGACAAGTGCGTCCAAGGACAAGACGGAATAGAAAAAGGAAGAAGTAAACCAGCAGTTCGAGTATGAGCAACCTTTGACCGTGCACAGGTTTTACAAGCTGCTACGTAATCCTCAATACTCTTATGTAACCCGGGCAACCAGAACCTCCGGGACACAAGATCAAAGGTGGACTTACCACCAGGATGTCCAGCAAGGACAGTATCATGATGTTCCTTGAATACTTTGTATCGCAGTCAATCAGGAACAACCTCCCTGGGGGACAAGAACCAGGAGCCCCCTCCTGGGCTCCCAACACCTCCATCTCCAATTCGGGATACAGAGCGGAGACCACCACCCCATCAGCCAAAATCGGAGCAGGATCCTCTGAATCACATCCCCCAGGAAAACTGTGAGACAACGCATCTGCCTTGACGTTTTTAACCCCCGGGCGAAAAGTAACCACAAAATTGAACCTGGTAAAGAACAGTGACCATCTGGCCTGTCTAGGATTCAGACGCTTGGCAGATTGCAGGTAAGCCAAATTCTTATGATCCGTATATACTGTAATGGGATGAGACGCCCCCTCCAACCAGTGACGCCATTCCTCAAAGGCCAATTTGATGGCCAGCAATTCCCTATCTCCTACATCATAATTCCTCTCGGCGACCGAGAGCTTCTTGGAAAAAAAGGCACACGGAACCCATTTGCCAGGAGATGAACCCTGCGACAGCACTGCTCCAACCCCCACTTCTGATGCATCAACCTCCACCACGAATGGCTGAGACACATCGGGCTGCACTAGAATGGGAGCAGACGCAAAACATTCCTTAATAGCCAAAAAGGCCTGCAATGCCTCATCCGACCAGACAGAGACGTCTGCGCCCCCTTCTTAGTCATATCGGTCAGAGGTTTAACAATGGTAGAATAGTTCAAGATAAATTTTCTATAATAATTAGTAAACCCCAAGAACCGCATCAAAGCTTTCTGATTCTCCGGCCGGTCCCATTCCAGAGCCACCCGGACCTTTTCGGGGTCCATACGAAAACCAGAGTCAGAAAGTAGATATCCCAGAAACGGAAGCTCCTGCACAGAAAACACACATTTCTCAAATTTGGCATATAATTTATTCTCCCGAAGGATCGTCAAAACCTGTCTCACGTGATCCTGATGGGTCTTCACATCAGGAAAGTAAATTATAATGTCATCCAAGTAAACTACCACGAACCTCCCCACAAAATGATGGAAAAGGTCATTGATGAATCGCTGAAATACCTCTGGCGTGTTAGTTAACCAAAAAGGCATAACCAGATTCTCGAAATGACCCTCGTGCGTGTTAAAGTCAGTTTTCCACTCATTCCCTTCCTTGATTCTGATCAGATTGTAGGCCCCTCTTAAATCCAACTTGGAGAACACCTTCTCCAACAATCCAACAAAGTCAGACCTCCGCACATAGCCTGAGCAGGGCATGACAGCACTAGTATAACACCCCAGAGTTGTCTTACTAAACTCTTTTACCCTGCTTCAATCTGCTAAAAAAATTAACCTTGTCATCTCATGCAATTTTACATTATATCCTCACAAATGTGCATTCTAAGCCTTGTTAAATGTATATTGTTGTCATTCTTCATGTTCACCAGCAGGTGGCAGCAATAATCTGTCAAGGACTAGGTTCAGTTTAGTGTTTCTAGGCTGGAATAGTTCATTCCAGTTTAGCTCCCCCCTCTGTGAGCAGAGTGGATTATTCCCACATCCTGCCTCATGGGTGGAGAAGGAAGTTAGAGTTAGTGTGCCAGCCACCCCTGCTAGGGGAAGGCTGTGCATGTAGGAGCTCCCAGATATAGGGAACCAAAGCCAGGATCTTGTCTCGGCTGAGACATTGATCATCATCCCCAGCCTGAGCCCTTCAGCCTCAGCTGGAAGAAGCAAGCAGACATCTTCAGTTACAGGAAGAAAGCATGCCCTGAGAAGATAGCTGTGAGTAAAGTCCAGAGACCCAGGAGAAGCCATTTTCCTCCTCAGCTAGTCAGTCCCCATACAGCAGAAGATAGAGAGTGCAGAAGCCAAATTCCTGCCACAGTATAGAGCTAACAAGCAGATGTCCTTTCCTGAAAGCTCCAGGTACATGAGAGAGCAGAAGATAAATTCCTGCCAACCATTGCCAATACCTGCTGGGACCTGCTGTATCTTGCTTGGATGAAAGTCACAACCAGTAAAGACAAGTTTAGACTTTACCCAAAGTCTGGATCTCAATATCTGCTGCAAATATCTCTATTAATCCTACTAGCACTACACTCAATTTATTGCAAGTGAGCCAGGATCCAGGAGTCCAGCCGTACCCAGGTAGGAGACACCATTGACACCATTATCGCCACCATACAGAGACATTACACCACTCTGGCATTCCTAACCTGGGGCGTGAGTTATAGCATGCTTAAAGGACCCTGCGGAAGCTGCAATTGGCGTCAAAAACAAACTATAGACTATTATACCCATATCCTGACCCACTGCATAATTCGGCGTCGGTGTAACCGTACCACGGTTCTGCTCATTGCACTAGCTGAGTACTTATAACCTAAATCCCACCTTAAAAATATGAATCCCACCCTAAAATAAATAGATGAAAAAATCTAACTGCAAAAGGTGAATAGTGATAGATTGTGCAAATTTGAAGCCAGATGTATTTGATAGACAATATACATGATTGATTAATCAATTTAAATCCATGATTGTTGTTAGTGGCTGAATTGATAAACTGCTCACGATGTTACTCAATATATCAGTTCAAATATTGCTTCTGAATGTCAGTGGCAGGTTGTGCATCCCAAAAACATACAGGTGGCAGATGGGGTCAGCAATATAGCCAGAGCTAATGTTCATAAAACGCTCTGTAGCACAGCGGATGTTACCACATTTATTCACCCGATGATCTCCATCTCCTGGACTCGGCCTCCCGACTCTCTCCTGTCACAGGGCCCTCCAAGGTGTTATAACTCACGTCCCAGGTTAGGAATGCCAGAGTGGTGTAATGTCTCTGTATGGTGCTGATAATGGTGTCAACGGTGTCTCCTACCTGGGTACGGCTGGACTCCTGGATCCTGGCTCACTTGCAATAAATTGAGTGTGGTGCTAGTAGGAGTAATAGAGGAATTTGCAGCAGTAATCGAGATAATAACCGTTGATAAAGTTCAAACTTGTCTTTACTGATGGTAACTTTCATCCAAGCAAGATACAGCTTTAGTCTTGGGTCCCAGCAGGTATTGGCAATGGTTGGCAGGAATTTATCTTTTGCTCTATCAACCTGGAGCTTGCAGGAAAAGGACGTCTGCTTGTTAGCTCTATACTGTGGCAGGAATTTGGCTTCTGCATTCTCTTTCTTCTGCTGTGTGGGGACTGACTAGCTGAGGAGGAATATGGCTTCTCCTGGGTCTCTGGACTTTACTCACAGCTAAGATAAGATATACGATAGATAAGATGCCTTAATTGTCACTGTACAATACAATGAAATGTTGTTTGGAGCAATACTAGATGCCATGGACAGAGGAACAAGAACTGACATTTAAACTAAAGCATTACACTAGAAAAAAAAAAAACATTGCACTAGAAAGCATTACTATTCACAGTTCACAGCATATATGTATATAGCAAGAGCAAAGTAGGAAGTGCTGATGAGTATATATACACCCTGATTCAGACACCACTGCAGACAAGAGCTCATCATGGGGTCATGAATGCAGCAGTCACTTTCAGTCTGTGGTAATTTCTATCCTAGGAAGGGGTAATAATTAGAGTTGAGCGAACACCTGGATGTTCGGGTTCGAGAAGTTCGGCCGAACTTCCCGAAAATGTTCGGGTTCGGGATCCGAACCCGATCCGAACTTCGTCCCGAACCCGAACCCCATTGAAGTCAATGGGGACCCGAACTTTTCGGCACTAAAACGGCTGTAAAACAGCCCAGGAAAGGGCTAGAGGGCTGCAAAAGGCAGCAACATGTAGGTAAATCCCCTGCAAACAAATGGGGATAGGGAAATGAATTAAAATAAAAATTTAATAAATAAAAATTAACCAAAATCAATTGGAGAGAGGTCCCATAGCAGAGAATCTGGCTTCCCGTCACCCACCACTGGAACACTCCATTCTCAGATATTTAGGCCCCGGCACCCAGGCAGAGGAGAGAGGTCCCGTAACAGACAATCTGGCTTCATGTCAGCAGAGAATCAGTCTTCATGTCATAGCAGAGAATCAGGCTTCACGTCAGCCACCACTGCAACAGTCCATTTTCATAAATTTAGGCCCAGCACCCAGGCAGAGGAGAGAGGTCCCGTAACAGACAATCTGGCTTCATGTCAGCAGAGAATTAGTCTTCATGTCATAGCAGAGAATAAAGCTTCACGTCAGCCAACTCTGCAACAGTCCATTGGCATATATTTAGGCCCAGCACCCAGGCAGAGGAGAGAGGTCCCGTAACAGAGGATCTGGCTTCATGTCAGCAGAGAATCAGTCTGCATGTCATAGCAGAAAATCAGGCTTCACGTCAGCCACCACTGTAAGAGTCCATTTTCATAAATTTAGGCCCAGCACCCAGGCAGAGGAGAGAGGTCCCGTAACAGACAATCTGGCTTCATGTCAGCAGAGAATTAGTCTGCATGTCATAGCAGAGAATGAGGCTTCACGTCAGCCACCACTGCAACAGTCCATTGGCATATATTTAGGCCCAGCACCCAGGCAGAGGAGAGAGGTCCCGTAACAGAGGATCTGGCTTCATGTCAGCAGAGAATCAGTCTGCATGTCATAGCAGAGAATCGGGCTTCACGTCAGCCACCACTGTAAGAGTCCATTTTCATAAATTTAGGCCCAGCACCCAGGCAGAGGAGAGAGGTCCCGTAACAGACAATCTGGCTTCATGTCAGCAGAGAATTAGTCTGCATGTCATAGCAGAGAATGAGGCTTCACGTCAGCCACCAGTGCAACAGTCCATTGTCAGATATTTAGGCCCAGCACCCAGGCAGAGGAGAGAGGTCCTGTAACAGATAATCTGTCTTCATGTCAGCAGAGAATTAGTCTGCATGTCATAGCAGAGAATCAGGCTTCACGTCACCCAACATTGGAACAGTCCATTGGCATATATTTAGGCCCCGGCACCCAGACAGAGGAGAGGTTCATTCAACTTTGGGTAGCCTCGCAATATAATGGTAAAATGAAAATAAAAATAGGATTGAATGAGGAAGTGCCCTGGAGTCCAATAATATATGGTTAAGGGGAGGTAGTTAATGTCTAATCTGCACAAGGGATGGACAGGTCCTGTGGGATCCATGCCTGGTTCATTTTTATGAACGTCAGCTTGTCCACATTGGCTGTAGACAGGCGGCTGCGTTTGTCTGTAATGACGCCCCCTGCCGTGCTGAATACACGTTCAGACAAAACGCTGGCCGTCGGGCAGGCCAGCACCTCCAAGGCATAAAAGGCTAGCTCTGGCCACGTGGACAATTTAGAGACCCAGAAGTTGAATGGGGCCGAATTATCAGTCAGTACGTGGAGGGGTGTGCACACGTACTGTTCCACCATGTTAGTGAAATGTTGCCTCCTGCTAACACGTTGCGTATCAGGTGGTGGTGCAGTTAGCTGTGGCGTGTTGACAAAACTTTTCCACATCTCTGCCATGATAACCCTGCCCTCATTGTTATGGTTCACCACAACAACAAAAATATTATTTGGTCCAATGTATTGTATTCAAATTCAGCGGGATATAAATTTGAGGCCTAGTATTTAGGCGCTGGGTGACCGGTATGGATTTAGTGACAGAATTAGACTTGGAAATGCACAGTAGCGTGTGTGTGAAGTTATTCTGAATGACCCCATGTGCACCTTGAATATTATATACCCTTTTAGGGATAGATTTCAAATAGCTCTAATATAGCAGAAACCACTAAATTATGAAATTGCTAAATTGGGAATTGTATTTCAACCCAGAACAAAAAATGTGCTTTGACGGACACTAAATAACTTGCCCAGCCACAACAGTACAGCGGTAACGACAGATGTAGCGGGATATAAATTTGAGGCCTAGTATTTAGGCGCTGGGTGACCGGTATGGATTTAGTGACAGAATTAGACTTGGAAATGCACAGTAGCGGGTGTGTGAAGTTATTCTGAATGACCCTATGTAAGTCTCTTATGACGGATCTACTATCCTGATATACCAAGACCTTTCACCGCTGACCCTGAGAAAGAGGAAAGCTCTCAAGCCACTGTTAGATAAATTGAGAGAGCGCAAGGTGACATACCGCTGGCTGTACCCTTTTGGGCTGCTAATAAATTTCCCAGATAGGAAGATCACGGTCAGATCACCTGCGGACCTTAGAAGAATCTACGAAAAGCTGGACATTACAGACCTACAGATAGAGGACTGGAACCAGCTCCCAGCATTACCGTTGATTACCCCCTGGACACCGGTGAGCGCTGGACGACCGCACCGCCAGAGAAGAAGATTTGAGAAGCGACGCTCTTGTAGTCCAACACTTGGAAAAGACTGAGTATAAATTGTACTAGTCTAAAGTTTAACACTATATGTGCCTTATGTTGAATCTATAATGTTCTTTGGTTAGAATATTTTTTTTTTAACCCATCTGCATACCTGTGTTGTAATAATTGCCTGCACACCCATTTAGATCCTCTAGGTGGCAGCCTACGCCCAAGATTCTCAAATCTACTCATGAGAACCACCAGTTGTTCCTGTTAGGAACTATGTTATTGCTGTTCTTGTTAGTCACAGTTTGTGCTCCGAGGATACCGACTGCACATACGAAACACACACATATTTATGAGGACACTATAATAGTCAGGATATGTGCAATTTTTCAGATGCCGAAACCTTTTAGTTGTGTTTATAGCGACAGGATTGATTTAACAACTTATATGCTAGGTCTGCCTTTTGTTTTTTGTCTGTGTTTTTTCTTTATTAGCGGAGACGGGGAAATACTGAGACATAAATGGCGGTAGTAAAAGCATGTACATTTAATGTGAGAGGGATGAACGCACCCGCTAAATGGAGTCAGATTTGTGCATTAATGAAGAAGCAGAAAGTAGAAATTTTGCTCCTTCAAGAGACCCATTTTAGAGCGAAACACGTGCCCAAATTGAGCCATATGACCTATAACCAATGGTTTCACAGCACCTCGCCTGCCTCTTCCTCCAAGGGGATCAGTATAGCCTTCCATAGACATGTTCCCTTTGAGTTGCGCTCATCCCTTGTTGACGAAGAGGGAAGATATATTTTTGTCAAGGGAGTAATAGGGCAGCAGATCTATACATTTGGGAGTATTTATGTACCAAATACTGCCCAGGCGACCTGGCTGAGCAGTACTCTGGCATTACTCCAGGGGTTTGCTGAAGGCCCAATGATTTTAGGTGGTGACTTAAATGTGTCTTTTTCTCCAGAAATGGATACTTCCCTCGGGAGATCATCGATTCCTCATGCAGCACTACGATCCATCAGAAGAAATTTCATCAACGTAGGACTAGTAGACAGCTGGAGAGCCCTCCATCCGGGGAAAAAAGACTACACGTATTATTCACCGGCACACAAATCCTACCAAAGGTTAGATTATGTCATGATGTCCACCTCACTACTGCCTTGTTGCACTATGGCGTCAATAGGCTCCATTTTACTGTCGGACCATGCGCCAGTTTTCATGAGTTTCCAGCTGCTCAATATTCCTAAAAGAGAAATGATATGGAGACTGAAAATTATTTTTGTCAGCCAAGTTTAAGTACTATGCCCATGGCGACAAAGCTTCTAAATTCATTCTGTCCCAATTGAAAAAACGTAAAGCCCATTCGTACATCCAAAAAATACAGCACTCCCCGACACAAATGGTCTACCAAACCGAGCAAATAGCGTCCTGTTTCACAGAATATTACACTAAATTGTATAATTTGAATAAGGAGCTACCCACTGCTGAAAGCCATGCTAAGCTTTTAGACATGGAAGATTGGCTATCAAAACTTAATCTGCCCAAATTAGAGAAAGAGCAATCACAGAAGCTATCGAACTAAAGAAAGCTCTTAAAGATTCACCCCTTCACAAAAGCCCAGGCCCTGACGGACTGCCGATGAAATATTATGACTCTTTCCACACAACCCTCCTGCCCAGATTTTTTATGGTATGTAATTCACTATGGGACGGTAAACCCCTACACCCTCACATGTTAGCAGCCCAAATAACAATTATCCCCAAGGAAGGGAAGGACCCCTCATTATGCGCCAGCTACAGACCAATATCCTTGCTCAATACGGATCTCAAGCTATTAGCTAAGATGCTTGCATCTCGCCTACAGTTGCTATTACCCCAGCTGATCCATATTGAGCAAGTGGGCTTTGTGAGCGGCCGTGAAGGAAGAATGAATATAAGCCGCCTGATCAATATCATACATCATGCTAATTCTACTTCCACTCCATTAGTTCTTCTCGGCACGGATGCCGAGAAGGCTTTTGACAGAGTGAATTGGACCTTTATGTGTGCAGCATTGAAGACTTTTGCAATACCAGAAAGCTTTATAACGGCAGTAATGGCTATGTACGGCAACCCAAGTGCAAGAGTCCTGGTGAATAACACACTTTCCCCTCCTTTCACAATTAGTAATGGCACTAGACAGGGCTGCCCCCTTTCCCCACTCCTTTTCATCTTGTCAGTGGAGCCACTATTACAAGCTGTACGGCAGGATCAAAAGATACAGGGGGTAACCATAAAAGGGAGAACTCACTCTCTTGCTGCGTTCGCTGATGACCTTCTCTTTATTATCACAAACCCCAGCGAAGCTTTCCCAGCGATCCATACCCTACTGGACTACTATGGAGATCTATCAAACTTCAAAGTCAACCTCTCCAAATCGCAAGTTTTAAATGTCTCGCTAGATCCACAAACACAATCCCGACTAGAACAGGGTACCCCTTTTGCTCGGTCTTCTGGTAGTATTCCTTTTCTGGGTGTAAATATCACTTCCCATTACTCAGACCTGTACGAGGAAAATTTTAAAAATATTCCACGTAAGGTTAAGGATCTTATGACATCATGGGACCTGCCGTTCACCTCATGGTTTGGTCGAAGGACCTTAATTAAATCGATGATTCTCCCGAAGGTGCTATACTATTTACAAGCATTGCCAATAAGAGTTCCTAGAGCTTTCTTCTTGCAACTTAAGGGGATTCTGACGCGTTTCCTCTGGAGTGGTGCCAGACCTAGATTGCCCTACAGACAAGTGATTAAACCCCAGAAACTCGGGGGGTTAGGAGTACCAGACTTTCTCCTCTACTACAAATCAATCCAGGGTTTAAGAGTATTAGAATGGATACGTAACTCACCAGAGAGGCTAGATGTGGGGTTAGAATATGATTTAACAAGTATCCCATTGCGATCCCTAGCATTACTATCGAGATATAGACAGGAGACCATGAGACAGATAACTAACCCTCTTACACGCAATACCCTTAAAGTTTGGTTCATGGAAGTGTCAAAAAAACTGATATCAGAGCGAAACACGCCCTTATTACAAGTTAGAGATGTTCTGTGGGACGCTACACCAGACTTTAGGTCAACGTTAGGTGAGGGGCCTAAGATGATTTCTACCCAGTTACACAATTTCATTAATACTTACCACAAGGGAGGGAATGAGATTGAGAACCTATCTAGTTTTCAATATGCACACATTCTGAAAGCTACCTCAGGAATATTGCCCCAATGTCAAACTGAGCCCACGGGATTTGAACGGATGGCCCTAGGAAGGAAGGATCCTAAGAAAAAAATATCCAAGATATACGCTTCACTACTTGAAACAGCCCAATCAACCACTCCCTCTTTCATAAAGAGTTGGGAGAAAGATTTGAACATTCAATTCACGCCGGGTGAAACGAAGTTACTGCTCTCTCAGACTAATAAAATATCTAGATGTGTACGCCTGCAAGAAAATTATTACAAAATGATTACTAAATGGTATTACACCCCGATGACATTACACAGGATCTTTCCTTCCTCCTCTCCACAGTGCTGGAGATGTTTGAATGCTGAGGGTTCATTTGTTCACATTTGGTGGGACTGTCACCTACTAGCACCTTTCTGGAGAGATGTGTGTGACACTGTTTCTAAGCTACAGGGCGAAACTCTTCCACGTTTGCCTCAATACTTCCTTATTGGTCGAAGACCGACGACCTGTCGTTCCCATATGCTAACCGGCTACACCAACATCTCCTGGCGGTAGCTAGACTCCTTATAGCCTCAAATTGGAAGTCAACATCAGTGCCTAATGTCGCGCACTGGCTGGCCCATTGTGACCAGGTGTTCCGAATGGAGCAAATAGCCTATTGGGAGATCAATAATACCCCCCTTTTTGAGAGGGTGTGGGGACCTTGGAAAAAATTCAGTGACTTCACGTAGAAGTAACTGAAATGGTCAAGGGATGTTCTAATCAAATTTTCACCCCAGTTAAACATAAGAAGAGGTTTTTCAGACACCAGATGCATAACAGTATTTAAATGGACAAAACTAGAAAGACTTTGCATACATGCGCTTTTCATTCATTGTCGCTTTTCATTGTTGATTTTGTTTTATGTGTTGTAAAACGATGCAGAATTCTCCATGTAAATGTCGGATTCTTGACAAGCAATGTTGGGAAACGATTTGATGTACCATACATGTCTAAGATGATGACATCCTTTATTCTTTATGCAATAAAATATTTTACAAACTGAATGACCCTATGTGCACCTTGAATATTATATACCCTTTTAGGGATAGATTTCAAATAGCTCTGATACAGCAGAAACCACTAAATTATGAAATTGCTAAATTGGGAATTGTACTTCAACCCAGAACAAAAAATGTGCTTTGACGGACACTAAATAACTTGCCCAGCCACAACAGTACAGCGGTAACGACAGATGTAGCGGGATATAAATTTGAGGCCTCGTATTTAGGCGCTGGGTGACCGGTATGGATTTAGTGACAGAATTAGACTTGGAAATGCACAGTAGCGTGTGTGTGAAGTTATTCTGAATGACCCTATGTGCACCTTGAATATTATATACCCTTTTAGGGATAGATTTCAAATAGCTCTGATTTAGCAGAAACCACTAAATTATGAAATTGCTAAATTGGGAATTGTATTTCAACCCTGAACAAAAAATGTGCTTTGACGGACACTAAATAACTTGCCCAGCCACAACAGTACAGCGGTAACGACAGATTTAGCGGGATATAAATTTGAGGCCTAGTATTTAGGCGCTGGGTGACCGGTATGGATTTAGTGACAGAATTAGACTGGGATATGGCCAAAAAATAACCACACTATTGCTGGTTAAATGCACTTGGTGTGACAGCTTGACCAACCACACTACTGAGGGTTAAATGCACTTGGTGACGGGCGCAGCTTGCCCCTGATGTAGTATATGGCCAAAAAATGAACAGACTATTGCTGGTTAAATGCACTTGGTGTGACAGCTTGACCAACCACACTACTGAGGGTTAAATGCACTTGGTGACGGGTGCAGCTTGCCCCTGATGTAGTATATGGCCAAAAAATTAACAGACTATTGCTGGTTAAATGCACTTGGTGTGACAGCTTCACCCTGATGTAGGCTTTAGCCAAAAAACAACCACACCATTGAGGGTTAAATGCACTTGGTGACAAACGCAGCTTGCCCCTGATGTAGTATATGGCCAAAAAATAAACAGACTATTGCTGGTTAAATGCACTTGGTGTGACAGCTTCACCCTGATGTAGGCTTTAGCCAAAAAACAACCACACCATTGAGGGTTAAATGCACTTGGTCGCAGCTTGGATGCACTTGGTCGCAGCACCGCACAAGACACAAAATGGCCGCCGATCACCCCAGAAAAAAGTGACTGACAAACGGTCTGGGCAGCCTAAAAACAGTGAGCATTTGAATTTCAGCAGCTCAATGATGCACAGCTGCAGATCGATCGATTAATCAAGTCCTTTGGAGGAGTTAATCTGCCTAATCTCGCCCTACTGTCGCAGCCGCAACCTCTCCCTACGCTAATCAGAGCAGAGTGACGGGCGGCGCTATGTGACTCCAGCTTAAATAGAGGCTGGGTCACATGGTGCTCTGGCCAATCACAGCCATGCCAATAGTAGGCATGGCTGTGACGGCCTCTTGGGGCAAGTAGTATGACGCTTGTTGATTGGCTGCTTTGCAGCCTTTCAAAAAGCGCCAAGAAAGCGTCACAAAAGCGCCAAGAAAGCGACGAACACCGAACCCGAACCCGGACTTTTACGAAAATGTCCGGGTTCGGGTCCGTGTCACGGACACCCCAAAATTCGGTACGAACCCGAACTATACAGTTCGAGTTCGCTCATCCCTAGTAATAATCTCCGAGCATTTAGGAGACTGATTGTTTTGGGGTAAAAGCTGTCCTTCAGCCTAGTGGTGCGGGCATGTAGGGCTCTAAGACGCCTACCAGAGGGTAGGGGAATGAAAAGGCTGTGGCCGGGGTGAGTTGGATCCCCGCAGATAATTGTTGCCCTGTTGCTGCAGCGAGCAGTGAAGATGTCATCCAGTGATGGTAGCTGAGTACCAGCGATTCTGCCAGACATTCTGATGATGCGCTTGAGGGTCTTCTTGTCCTCAGAAGAGCAGCCAGAGGACCACACTGTAATGCAGTATGTGATAACAGATTCTATGGTGCACCTGTAAAAATTGACTAGCAGCTGTATTGGGAGTTGTGCTTTCTTCAGACTCCTCAGAAAATAAAGCCTCTGAAGGCCTTTTTTGATAATTTTTGTTGTGTTTTTTTATCCATGACAGGTCCTGACTAATATGATGTCACGGCTGAGGATGGGGGAAATCCTCAGCCGTGCGGTGATGGAGGATGTCCAGTCGCTACTCGGCCAGGACCACAGAATTAGGGAGCAGGTCACCTCCTATTGCGTCCCTAACGCTGACCCTGTCTCCTGTCTGTATGAGCCGACCTTGGTGGTAGGAGGGCTCATACGCTGGAACCTTATAGTCCCTACAAGCCCTCAAATCGGCCCTGAACTTGAACTAGAGAATAGAGTAAGACCACCCACTCCTCCTAGGCACGGAGGAGCAGGAGTCTCACTGGCCAGGCAGCATGAAGATGGGGAACATAAACAGGTCTATGGATAAGACAGGTGAACCAAACAGTTCCACACAAACCTGTCTCAGCCTTGCTGACTGGAACCCGTGCTCAGAAACCGCTGTCCACACAACATAAGAGAAACAGCACACACATACGAACACTCAGGAACCAGGACATCCATAGCCGCACTAAAAAGCAAAGACATAGGACATAAACAACACATCACGGTAATAGAACTTATGACCGGAAGGATGGCCCTTACAAGAAGATGGAAATCACAGGAGGCTGCTACAGCAAAACATGACTGAAGCAACCTACTGAGCCATGCCAAAGTGAGAGGCTTTATAGGCCTAAGAGGCCACACCCAACGGTCAGACACACCCAGTGACTCTCATACACTTGGAAGAGAGTTAACCCTTCCAGCAGCAGAGAAGGGAAAAACCAACTTAAAGGAAAAGTGTCCAACACAACAAACACACTGTGGTTGTTGCCGCAGGCAACGACATGGGTGGCAACCGTGTCCTGGGAGTCAGCCCAAAGGCCGGGACACTGCCACCACATGTACACATCACCAAACGTTTCCACGGGCAACCACAGTGCAGGAAAGGTGTCAGTGCACACCACACAATACACAGAGTGCACACAGACAAACAACAGTGCATACATCCACGCACACAAACTCCAAGGGGACCGCACACATACCTGTTGTCCGCGGCAACCGCACCTGAGGCAATCAACATCATGCCTCAAGCTGCGGTTGAAACAACAACCCAAACCGCGGGCAACTGTATGCGGCTCCCAAGGAGTCATGGCCATAACCGTGGCCGTGACACTCCCACCCCTCAAAGCCCCCCCCACCAAGAAAAAAAAACAAGTGAGGGACTCACACAAGGGGATGGGAGAAGGGGACGTCCACTCTCAGACACGGTTCCCAAAAAGTCGCTGTCAGCTGCATCCTCTCCCAGCACACAACTAAGCCAGTCCAACGAGGCCTGCAGCCCGCACCAGCGACACAGGGGAGAGAACCACTGAGAGATGGACGAGGGGACTCTCCACTCCAGTCGCTGCCAGCAGACACTCCTAACCAGCACGCAGCCGGACCACTTACGGAGTGCTGCCAGCAAACGACCAGAGATGGGAACATGGAGAGGGACGAGGGATCACCAACACCTACACGGAAGGTAAGGTGGCGGGGAATAAGCCACCAACCGTGCCGTTAACGGTGATCCCCCCGGAACGCTCTCCCTCCGGAGAACGCGCATGCAGGCCACAAAGAGAATGGCACTGCATGCTGCACCCTCTTTCGAAGGTGTGCACCCCACACCAAAAAACACCACGGTGAGGGGACAAAAATAAGGGGACGCGAAAACGGACAACGGTGAAGTGATGGCGGGGAAACGCCACTCACCGCGCCGCCAGCGGCGAAGCCCCCACGACGCTCTCCCTCCGGAGAACGCGCATGTACCCCTTCCGCAGATGGCAGTACATGCTTCACCCTCTTTCGAGGGAACCTCCAAGCAAGGAGCCTCTTCCGGTCATACTGTCACTGCTGAGGATGGGGGAAATCCTCAGCCGTGCGGTGATGGAGGATGTCCAGTTGCTACTCGGCCAGGACCACAGAATTAGGGAGCAGGTCACCTCCTGTTGCGTCCCTAACGCTGACCCTGTCTCCTGTCTGTATGAGCCGACCTTGGTGGTAGGAGGGCTCATACGCTGGAACCTTATAGTCCCTACAAGCCCTCAAATCGGCCCTGAACTAGAGAACAGAGTAAGACCACCCACTCCTCCTGGCCACACCCAACGGTCAGACACACCCAGTGACTCACACACACTTGGAAGAGAGTTAATCCTTCCAGCACCAGAGAAGGGAAAAACCAACTTAAAGGAAAAGTGTGAAACACAACAAATACACTGTGGTTGTTGCCGCAGGCAACGACATGGGTGGCAACCGTGTCCTGGGAGTCAGCCCAAAGGCCGGGACACTGCCACCACATGTACACATCACCAAACGTTGCCACGGGCAACCACAGTGCAGGAAAGGTGTCAGTGCACATCACACAATACACAGAGTGCACACAGACAAACAACAGTGCATACATCCACGCACACAAACTCCAAGGGGACCGTGCACACATACCTGTCGTCCGCGGCAACCGCACCTGAGGCAAGCAACATCATGCCTCAAGCTGCGGTTGAAACAACAACCCAAACCGCGGGCAACTGTATGCGGCTCCCAAGGAGTCACGGCCATAACCGTGGCCGTGACATATGAACTCCCAAGAATCTGAAACTTTGAACTATCTCAACGTTTCCATTATTAATGCTAATGGGATGGTGTCCATTTTGTTTCTTCTTCCTAAAATCCAGAATTAGCTCCTTTGTTTTCTTGGTATTGAGTATGAGGTTGAGTTGAAAATCTTGTGCCATTAAGTATTCGGCGCAGGCGCAGTGAGGAAGCTGGCAGCCGGCGAGCGTCTTTCCCACACCGCGCCTGCGCTGAATACTGAACGGCGTGAGAATTCACCAGAGCACAGGGCTGGCAGACGGATGCGAGCGCTGCCTGGCCCTGGAAATCAGGACATGGAAGGAGGTGACAGAGGTGGGAGAACGGAGCCTCTAGGAGCAGGGACAACGCCCCCCCCCCCCGATCCTAGAGGCTAATTAGCATATTATAAAAGTTCTGGCTTAACGGGGGCACTGATAAAAGTAGGAATAGGCTAGTTAGCACATCGCTAATGTCAGCTAGCTTAATAGGGTAAATCTGGTGACAGAAACCTAAGATGTAATTGCTGACAAATGACACAGATTGACTATTCTCAGAAATATCTGATAAATATGTCCCTGCCTCTATGATATGTAAGCGAACCACATACCAAGCCCCAGAAATCTAGGTTTTCTAGAAAAACGTGTGATAATGTGTGAAGGAATATTTCATTTTATTATGAGTTTACCTGTTGAACACACCCAAAAAGAATTTCATTTAAATTTGAAAATTACGCATATCCTCCTACGTCCCACCTTATTGAAACCTGTAAACTTAAGCACCCGACAGTTTAGGGAGGGTGATGAGGGACTGATGGTGCCCCCTTCATCCCTTCCTAGGTTATAAGCAGGCCCCTGCCTCTTCCTTATGGTCAGTTGGGGCAATGCAGGGTTAATGGTGCTGGGAATGGGGTGGGAAGGGTTAAAGGGATGGTGGTGTGGCTAAGGAGCAGGAAGGGGAGGTGGCGATGGCAAGTGGTATATATACGCCCCCTCCTGCCCCTGCCTCTTCCTCTGTTCGGAGAAGGCAAGCTGGTAGGTCTGCTGGCTGCCTGTCCCCCAAGAGTATGGCTGCGAGAGACTCTCAATTGCGGGATGCGCTCTTGGCTAGGTTTAGTGAGGAAGGGGAAGGCTGGCTGCGCTCGTTTCTGAGCGGCCTGAGTGCTCCCGCTTCCTCTGTCCCTCATGCGCCCGTGTTGACTGCTGCGGTGGTTGCACCGCAGGTGGCTGTTTTGCCCCATTTGATGTTCCGGCCGGGCGGCATTCCGGTCGTACTCACCGGCCTCCGGTGCGTCTGGGGCTCTCGTCTCCCTCCTCCCTGGGCGCCGCTCCAGCTCCAGTGGTGCTGCGCAGGCGCGCTGCCTCTGTGCGGCGGCCGGGGGTGGTTTCGCGCCGGCGGGAGGTAGCTCCGCCCCTTCCGCTTCCGCCTTCAGTGCCGCTCCAGCCCCAGTGTTCGGCGGTGTGGCAAGCGGCAGGGGTTGACGGCATGGGGTCTAATAATAGTGTCCAGGATGACAGGGATCGCCCATTAACGCCTCCGGACTCCCAGCAGGCCCCCCTTCTCCCTTCCCCTCCTGTTGGGCCTATTCAGGGGGATGGTTTGGCCTTTTTGTCTGGTGGTTTGGGGTCAGTTCCCCAGGTGTCCACGCTTTCAGCCCCTCCCGCTGGGGTTATGCCTGTGCTGGTCACTCCTCAATTGCCCCTTCCCCCCCACTATCTCAGCCACTTGCGGTTCCTCCCCCTACTGTTTGCTCATGCAGGCGCAGGGAGGTGTCAGTGTCCCCCTCCTCGTCGGTTGATGGCAGGAGCAGGGGCCGACGGGACCGCCGTAGTCGTCGTCCGCGGTTCCCGGTCTTCTGGGCACAGTAGGCGGTCCAGATCCTCTCGTTGGCGCTCCCCGTCGTCCTCAGATGGGTCATCGGGCGCCTCAGGGGAGTCTGTCCGTACACCGCGTTGCCGACGGGATAGGCCGGTCCCGGTTGAGCTGTCCAGGGCCTCTAGCCTGGTGAATTTGGCGGTTCACAGGAATGACGTGCCTGTACCTGCATTGGCCGCGCCGATACCTTCATCTGCTGGTGAGTACCAATATGCTGGGGCTTGGGGGGCTGGTGGGTCCTCTGCTGGTTTGGAAGTGTTGTTGAAGTCCTTATTGGACAAATTGCCGGCCTTATTGCCCCCGCAGCACCGGTCGCGGTAGCGCCGGAGTTAGTCGCAGCAGCGCCGGCTTCGGGGCCTGATTTGAGGGAGGCCTCGTCCGCATCTGATCGGGCCCCTCCGGTGCTGGCGGGTGTGCATAAGGATTCTTTTTTCTGCGGGGTTAGCCCTTTGGGTTCGCATTTAGAGGAGGCGGTGCGGGAAAAGATTTGGTCCAACCAGTATGTGGACATTTGGTCTCTTGTATCGGTGGACCAGCACACGGTGGATAGGGAGAAACGTTTCTTGGATAAGCCTTATGATAGGAGGGTGAAGGTGTCCAAAACTATGAACAATTGGTTGCAGGCGTTTGCGGTTTTGGGTTGCGTTATGGGTCAGCGGCATCCTGAGCGCTGTTCGGAATTGTTCATATATTTGGACACTATATATAGTGCGTATAAGGCTCACGGGGGTAGCGCGTGGTGGAGGTATGATGAGGAGTTTAGGAGGCGTTTGGCGCTTCAGCCGGAGCTGGGTTGGGGGGTGAAGTCTACGGATGTGTGGCTTCGCCTGATGGTGTCGCAGCGCCTCCCTTCCTTTCCAGGGGCGGCCGCTGGTGCTGGGGCCTCATCAGCCCAGGTACCAGTGGCCGTTAGACGACCAGGAGCATGCTGGTTGTTCAATGAGGGTTTCTGCAAATATGCCGGTTTGTGTAAGTACAAGCATGAATGCTCGGCTTGTGGGGGCCCTCACGCAGCAGGTAGGTGTACCAGATCCCAGGTTAGGCCCGGAAGAACCCCTGCAGCCTTTGAGCTCAAGGACGCCAGTTAGCGTGGTAGAGGTGGCGCCGTGGCTAAGCAGGTATCCCAATAGGGAGGCTGCTGCGACCCTGTTTGAGGGTTTTTCTGAGGGTTTTTTCATTCCGTTTGTTCTTAGTCGGTTCCCGGTTTAAGCGGATAATCTTAAGTTTGTCAGGGAACACCCGGGAGTTCTGGAGGCTAAGTTGCAGAAGGAGGTGTTGGCAGGTAGGATGGCAGGCCCCTTTTTTGCCCCGCCTTTTTTTAATTTGAGGGTCTCGCCATGGGGTGTGGTTCCTAAAAAGGAGGTGGGTAAATTTTGCCTCATACATCATTTGTCTCATCCCCGTGGTATGTCTGTGAATGATGCTATCCTTCCTGAGGAGGCTTCTGTTACATATGTATCTTTTGATAGAGCAGTGGCGTTGGTGCGTAAGGCAGGTCGGGGTGCCCTTATGGCGAAATCAGATATTGACTCTGCGTTTAGGCTTCTGCCCATTCACCCTGACTGTTTTCATTTGTTTGGGGGTTGTTTCGAGGGCCTTTTTTATTACGACATGTGTCTGCCTATGGGGTGCTCCATTTCGTGCCATTATTTCGAAATGTTCAGCTCATTTTTGGAATGGATTGTCTGGGTTGAGTCTGGGTTGTCGGCAGTGATTCACTATCTTGACGACTTCCTTTTTGTGGGTCCGCAGGAGGGTGACAGCTGTCGATTCCTGCTGTCCACGTTTTTGGAGTTAATAGCACGCTTTGGAGTTCCTATTTCGGTTGAGAAAACAGAGGGCCCAGTGACTTGTCTTTCCTTTTTAGGGATCGAAATTGGTTCGGTTGCTATGGTTTTTCGTCTCCCTGCGGACAAATTGAGTGCCCTGGCGTGGTTGATTGAGGGTTTTTTGGTTGTGCGGAAGGTTACCTTGCGACAACTCCAGTGCCTTTTGGGCTTGCTTTGTTTTGCGTGTCGGGTCATTCCTATGGGTCGGGTTTTTTCGCGGCGCCTATCTTTGTCGACGCGCTGAGGCCGGTCCCCTCGGCATCGCATTCGGCTTTCGAACTCGCTGAAGGCGGACTTGAGGGTGTGGAGTTCCTTTTTGGGTGCCTACAATGGGCATACTTGCTTTATTGCGGAGGTGGTTTCTAACTCGGAGTTGGCGTTGTGGTCTGATGCGGCTGGCTCTTGTGGTTTTGGTACGATTCTGGGTACGGAGTGGTGTGCGGCCCCCTGGCCGGAGGATTGGCGTGCCTTGGGGCTTGTTAGGAATCTTACTCTGCTGGAGCTGTTCCCTATAGTGGTGGCGGTGGAGATCTGGGGAGACCGTTTAGCGAACCGGCATGTCTG
The DNA here is from genome assembly GCF_014858855.1 of Bufo gargarizans. Taxonomy (NCBI): domain Eukaryota; kingdom Metazoa; phylum Chordata; class Amphibia; order Anura; family Bufonidae; genus Bufo; species Bufo gargarizans. The sequence continues at coordinate 684,891,584 of NC_058081.1, read as the reverse complement.
TTTTTGGTCGGATAATTTAGGGATTGTTCAATGTATTAATTGTTTGTCGTCCTCGTCCCTCCCGGTGTTGGCGTTGCTGCGGCACTTGGTTGTTCGTTGTCTGGAGCGTAACATTTACTTCCGGGCCAGGCATGTTCCGGGGGTCGACAATCGGGTCGCTGATGCTCTTTCTCGCTTCAATTGGCAGGTTTTTCGGGAGCTTCTTCCGGAGGCGCAATCAGATGGGCTGGAATGCCCCCAGTTCCTGTGGCAGCTGGTAGCCAGCAGCTGATGTCCCTCGTGAGTGCGTCGGTGTCACCAGCGACGTGGCAGGCGCATGGTAAGGCCTGGGCTGACTGGTTGGCTGTGAGTGGGGCAAAAAATGTGGCTGAGAGGGATGATGTTCGCTTGGAGGTGACTGTGGAGTGGATGTTAAGGATGAGGTCTATGGGGGTCTCAGCCCCTGTTGCGCGGCGGCGTTTGGCGGGGGTAGCGTTTTACTTTAAATTGTGTGGCTGGGCGGATGTGACGAATGTTTTTGTGGTAAAGCAGGCTATGAAGGGATGGCAGAGGGAGTATGTGGTTAAGGATAGTAGACGGCCTATTTCTTTTACATTGCTGTGCAAGTTGATTGAGTGTTGCGGGACTGTTTGCTCGTCAGCTTTTGAGGGTTCTATGGTGGCGGTTAGTTTCTGTCTCGCCTTCTTTGCGGCTCTGAGGGTGGGTGAGCTGGTGGCTCCTTCAGGTACGAGGCCTGGGGGTTTGTCGGAATCGGATGTGGTGTTGGGTAATAATGCTCTCAGAGTCCGTATTAAGAAGTCTAAGACCGACCAGTTGGGGAACGGGGTGTGGCTGCCAATATTGCCGGTTGCGGGATTAGCTTGCCCGGTTAGGCTGGTGGGGGAGTATATGGCGGTTCGGATGGGTGGTGTGAATTTTCTCGCGCATGCGGATGGGTCGCCGTTTACGAAGTTACAGTTTTCTTCAGTTTTGCGCAGCTGCTTGAGGCAGTCGGGGGTGGAGCCTGGTGAGTTTGGCACTCATTCCTTTCATATAGGTGCGGCTACGGAAGCGGCTAGGGCTGGCTTATCTGAATCTGAGGTGATGCGTATTGGTAGGTGGCGATCTGCTTGCTTTGCGCGGTATATTCGTCCGGATTTGATGGTCTGAGTTCTTCAGTTTGCTGCTGTGATATATATAAAAAAAAAAAAAAGGAAAGAGGATATACTTAAAAAAAAAAAAAGATTTTAAAGTTATACAATGCTGGAGTATATGTTCATTGGGAAGGAGCCTAACGTTTGTGTTTGTATTGATGTTTACGTATGCATTGTGGATTTGTTTTTCATCATTATTTCTTTTAGGTGCTGCTCGTCCGGTGGTGTGGCTGTTGGGCCATTCTTATATATTTTGGGCTGCGCAGCGGGCGGAACGGAGGCCTGGAGGTCGGAGCCTTGGATTCAGGGAAGAAGAAGTTTTTTGGAAGGGGATACGGGGCCTTCGGTGGTCCCAGCTGTTGCCTGAGGTGGTTGACCTGGGTCTCCAGTGAGTGGGGCCGGTAATACTGGTGATTCATGCGGGCGGAAACGATCTCTGTGCCCTACGGCTTACTGAGTTGATGGCGCTCATGCGCTCTGATCTTGAGAGGTTCCCGGCTTTCTTTAAAGAGTTGGTTATCGTATGGTCGGAGGTGGTGCCCCGAGTGGTGTGGCATGGGGCTCGGGATGGTGAGGCACTGGAGAGGTGCCGGAGAACTTTGAATGCCCGTATCTCGCGCTTTGTGCGCTCTCGAGGTGGTGTCACGGTTCGTCATCGGCAATTGGAAGGAGACAACAGGGCTTTGATGAGGCCGGATGGAGTACACCTGACGGAGATCGGTCTCGATATATTTTTGTCTGGCCTTCAAGATGGCATTGAGCAGGGTTTTATTTTGCTGGGTGGTGGTCGGAGTCCTGTATAATCGGCCTCCTCCGTGGCGGCAATGTAGAGAACAGGAGCATGATGGAAGCAGATTTGGCGCACGTGCCCTCTGGTGTCCAGGGGTTGGCACACCGCATCGAAGGAGTGGTTGGAGGAGGAGTTTAAATGTGCCTTTATAATGTGAGCTGTGGCCGACAATCACCCAGTAAAAGACAGTTGAAACAGTTGAGCGGTGTCCGTGTCCTTTTGTTTTAGGATAAGTAAATTATGGGGGGGGGGGGGGCCTGGAGGTATGTCCTATCCTAACCCCCTTTTTCCCTGAATACCAACAGTCCCCATAAATTCCATTGATATAGAAAGAAGAAAGTGGGTCCAATCAACCATTTCACCTGTAACCGCTAAAGGGCCAAGAAAGCCCGACATTATTTTTTTTTTTAACCATTGCATCTCTAGATCATAACATTATTTTTCCTATATGTGGCTGTAGGAGGGCGTTTTTTTGGATGACTTATATTTTTTTAATGGCACCACTTTGGGGTACATAATGTATTTTACAGGTCAGGTATATATACAGTAGTCTGTTATCATTTGGATGAAGAATCATGTATTTATCGATATACCTGACTGTGCATTCTATATTTGTATATATATATATACTTCTCCCTCATCTGTTTTAAACTTAATCTAGCATATTTTAAATTTTTACAACATTATATATTTTTATATATTTATGAATTGTATTTAATAAAGTTGAATATATACAGTTTTAATATTAAGAGTATCGTAGAGGGAATGTATCTGCAGAATATAATATAGGATTTCATATAGGTTTTGTTGCCAACTAGGAATAATTCACAAAGGCAATTTGCAATAGCAATTTGGTTCATACAAGATATATAGAATGTAATAAAGAACAAATACTGAGAAAAACGCATGTTTACAAAAAAAACGCATGGAAAAAACGCATGTGAAAAACGCATGCGATTCCTTTTGGGAAATGAATCCAGTGTTCCAGGATTTGGTGCTCAGCAAAGATAAAAGGCGGAGGCAGACAGGTGTTGCTGTACCACTGACGAAGGGAAGGAGAGTTCCCGAAACGCGTCTGGGCTGCACACCTGTGAAAGAAGTACCTCCGCACCTCCACGCATGGCCATGCGACTAATATCCAAATAGAGAAATATTGGAACGAACAGGAGGCAGAGCAAAGTATTGCAGATTGACGGCTTCTTGCTAATTGGATACAGATCACGCTCCAAACCCCACGAGACTTCGGGAAAGAGGACTATCGGAAGTAAGAGCGAGACGCCGGCAGTGCCCCGCGCCGCTTACCTGTATTCTACTCCGGTCTCAGCGCGCACGTCCTCACAGAGGCTTACGGGACATTAATCAACAGGAGGTAAGGAGCCTTCATTTGTAAAACCACTCGCAAAATCCTATGTAAGGGGTAGGTGTGGGCAGCCAAATACTGTTAACCCTACCACACATACTCTGCCTGAATATTACTGAGGACTGAACTCCAGCTGGCAGAAATTACGTCACACAAACTGGAATCTGCGGTTACCACAGTGCATGTGAATACTGTGCGAAAATTAAAATTTGAACATTAATTTCCATGGCTTATAACTTACTGGACACGGAAGTCAAGGGACTGCACAGTAGTCACAAATAAGTGCAGACACGCATCCATAGTGGTGGGTACAGGGACCCATCCCACTCAAGATACTCAGTCTATGTGAACATTCAATTAATGATCTTATAGCCCATATTTTTACATATATTTTTTTTGTGTTTTATAGTATGCATATTACAATTTTATGATACGCGTAATTGATTGTGATTTAATCAAATTTTATGTATTATTAACATTGTGGTACAAGTGTTGTGTGCTCGCCCGAACCTTGATTCTATTCTGATTATCCCTATCAAGAGGGTGGGTGTCCCTCTACCGGGTTAGTAGCACCTGATCCAAAATTCTGCCTGGAGTGAGCCACCATCTTGAGTATAAATGATAAAATAACTCTAAGGCTACATTCACAGGAACGTATTTGTTTATGCGTCCGTTCCCTTCGGCTACTTTCACATCAGCATTTTGGCAATCCGATCTCAAAACTGACCCAGAAGGGATAGTTTTATCCCCATTCATTGCCAAAGAGGACAAGACTGATCAGTACGCATCAGTTCCGTTTTGTAGTAGTGTTGAACCATTACAAAAAAAAAATAATGGATCTGCAACACGCCAGACCTGCAGGGCATAGACGAAGTGAGGTCACGGTTATGGGCAATCGAGGGTACTCACTATATTTGAAGAACCCTGGGCAGACGCGTGGCAGTGAAGGAGAGGTAGACACGGTTCCTCTGGGGCACGCTCTGTAGATAGGGACCTGGCCTGATGGTGGATGAGGTGCCCTGGATGTTACAGGTATTTTGTGTGCCTGGGGCAAGGTCCCTGTGGTATTCGTGACGCCAGTGCCTTTGGACGGTGGCACACCGGTTGGTGGTTGGAATGATGGAGGTACACAAGTATATGGTGAACCAAACGTAACTTTACTGGACAATCCAACTTTGTACAGCAGGTGTAGTACAGTCTTTATATTACAGTTCCACAAGGGGCTCATTCACAAACATGGCAGGCAATAGTCATGCAAGATACGCAGAGGGTAAACTTTACAAGCACTCAGTAGCAGGTTATACCTTTCCTCAGAATCAATGTACAGTGTCCTTTCTAGAACTCCTGCTCTGGCTTTATATCTCCCAAGGCCCGGATGCCTAAAAGGGTGGCTTAAATCCTTGGTTACTTTCCTCCTCAGGTATTATATTCTTGCTGCACTGTCCATCAGGGTTACTTAGCTTACCCTGGGTTGCCTCCTCCTATAAGGTGGATAACTGTGGGTTTCTCCCAGGAGGTTAGATCCTGCAACTGGGGTATCTTCAGAGCTAACTTAGGCTCTCTTGTTCTCAGGCAGGCTGGAGCTTCTCAACAGCCTCCTGGACATCACTAGCAGCCAGGGCTATCCAGCTGCATGTCAGGAGCAGGCTTCTCAACCTATGTCTTTTCAGACTCCTGGCTCTGCACTACCACTCCCTGTCTAAGCCTGGACATTTATACTAGGGGCTCCCTATCTCCCTCTAGTGTCTGGGATGTCTAACTACACCCAACTAGGCCTGCTGTTGCATCATACAGTGGTACATTGCATATAACAACACATTAAAACATACATTGAATGCAGAATTAAATATGACACTTCTGTTCCTTGTGAGTAGGAGTAACGCGCACACCAATTGACCCTTGTGTAGTGCCCACCCCTACCTAGTGGGACACTACATACCCCCACGCTATAACGTTGCCCGTCCTCGGCGCAACATGGAGGGTCCCTGCACAGCTGGATACTGCACCTGTAATAGGGAAAATAGAGCAAAGCAGGAAAACACATCTACATTTGCAAGAATACATTATATGTATGCATATATCAGGCAGTTCCACTGGATTAGGAGCAAGTAATGGTGAAAAGGGGCATCGTTCTCTTCTCTCAGGATAGCACAATGGGAACAGGGGAGCTGACCTGGTGCAGCGTAACAATAACCAGGATAGTCCATAAGTGCAAATTGTCCATGATAGAACAGTTGTAGTCCATGGAAAATAGAAAAACAATTAAATAACAATTCTTGGAGGCTCAAAGCATTTAAAATGAGTCCGTACCCAGGTTCTTTTTCTTATCCACCAAACAAGTAAGGATTTCGCAGTTTACACTAGAAAGGCAGCTAGAATCACAGAGGCTCGCACGAGGTGGAGTCCATCTCTGGGCACAATACTTTAAAATAGTAGCAAAATCTCAGAGGCTCATGTGCATTTGAATCCATCCCTGGGCCCAATTCTTGAAATTTAAGTTGCCTAATAAAATAGCAGCACATAAAATAGTCCACATTTTTCAAATGGCATACATATAGAGATAAGTGCTGTAATACCCTTAATCAACCTGAAAAGGGGGTTAAAGGGTTAAGAGTGCAACTTATGAAAACAGGCACAACTGGGTTTTCACTCTGAGAAAGCAGGCAGGAGGTCCTGTAAACAAGATGGCCTTGCTGCACGTGGTATTTCAGTGGCTTGCCGCCTCCACTGAGCCGTGGGTAACTGACAGCAGCAACAGAGGGCCAAAACAACGAAGGACTCCTGTCCTGAAAGGGTTAAATCTTCTTTAGGATCCCTTGGTAAATAAAGCAACCATCAAGGGCCTAGCAGGCCATTTCACAGGGGCAAGTCATATTCACTTTGCATTTCAGTGGTGCTCCCTGGCTCCATTTGTATATTGGGCCTGTATTGAGATTCAACAGATGGATGTGCCCACAACACAGTATTGGGGGGCAACTGTAGCATAAATGGACCCCTAATAGGTATAGGCCCTATAGGCCTAGGGGTTATCAAAGTCGCTGACCTCACCGGAGCAGGCATAACAATCGTGGGCTGCTGCACTGACCTGGGTACCGCTGCTGCAAGCGGTCCGGTGGGTTCTGGAACAACTGGCTCTGTGCGTCGGTGCACAGCGTATGAGGATCCCACCGCAGGTGCCGGTACTAAGGAGGGACGACTGGCAGGGACAGGTACTCTCACCTTAGACCCGGAGACGTCCGAGTCCTTACGTCCTCTTTCTTGCAGGTCAGGTGGAGTCCGGATCCTGGCGGATGCAACCTGACGCAGCTCCCGTAGCTTTAACTCCAGCCGCACAATCTGGTCGTCCAGGCTTTCAGAGTCGGAATTGCTGGTCTCCGCTGTCGCCGTCGGCACTTGGAAGGTGGGTGATTCGTCCTGCGCAGCCGCTGCAGGCTCAGGTGAGGCGTTTGCTTTCCTCCCTCTGCGGATATTTTCCAGGGTAGCTCGGAATCTCTCGGCATCCTGAAGCTCACGAACAGTTTTCTCCCTGCGAGGCAACTCAGGTGAGGGCCATGGGCTAACCCTCTTTTCCACCACTGTTGGTTGCCAGAATACATTTTGGCCAATGAAAGAGCCCCGTTCCTGGAAAGCATGATGGGCCGTAGTGATGAGCGGCAGGTGCCATATTCGATTTCGACGAAATTCGCGAATATTCGATAGAATATTCGTTTTATATTCGTCGAAATCGAATATTCGTCATTATTCTTGTTATCGCGATTAATATGCGATTTAAATAATCGAATTTCGATTTTAACTTAAAGGCTACTCTCCTATTGAAATCGCAATTCGATTTTTTCAAGTTATAATAATCGAATTTCGATTTTAACTTAGCACTGCTATATGCCATATTAGGCTAACTAATATGGCATATAGCAGTGCTAAGTTAAAATCGAAATTCGATTATTATAACTTGAAAAAATCGAATTGCGATTTCAACGTAATTCTCAAATCCGACAGTACATTCTAGTATATGGAGTCGTTCCCATGGTGATGGGGACGCTCCATAAGCATGGAATATGGCTTCAATGGCTTGGTAGAATTAGCGAATTGACGAATATATTCGTTATATTCCACAAAACGAATATAACGAATGTATTCGTCATATTCCACAAAAGGAAGATAATGAAGTATTCTGCATCTTCATTTTAGCTACCTATTCATCAATTTCGCTAATTCTAGCAATGATATAGGAAAGTTGACTATAGAGACAGCTAAGTATAATTCGCTATGCGATTATATGACTGCTTTTGTTTATAAATAGTATAATTATAATAATTATCAGGTATTATAATTATTCTATTTATTTAAAAAAAAGCAGTCATATAATCGCATAGCGAATTAAACTTAGCTGTCTCTATAGTCAACTTTCCTATATCATTGCTAGAATTAGCGAAATTGATGAATAGGTAGCTAAAATGAAGATGCAGAATACTTCATTATCTTCCTTTTGTGGAATATGACGAATACATTCGTTATATTCGTTTTGTGGAATATAACGAATATATTCGTCAATTTGCTAATTCTACCAAGCCATTGAAGCCATATTCCATGCTTATGGAGCGTCCCCATCACCATGGGAACGAATCCATATACTAGAATGTACTGTCGGATTTGAGAATTACGTTGAAATCGCAATTCGATTTTTTCAAGTTATAATAATCGAATTTCGATTTTAACTTGGCACTGCTATATGCCATATTAGTTTGCCTAATATGGCATATAGCAGTGCTAAGTTAAAATCGAAATTCGATTATTATAACTTGAAAAAATCGAATTGTGATTTCAACGTAATTCTCAAATCCGACAGTACATTCTAGTATATGGAGATGTTCCCATGGTGATGGGGACGCTCCATGAGCATGGAAGTCGGCAGAAGCGGCAACGGGCACTGACTGGAGCAGCCAGGAAGCCAGGAATCCAAAGGACAGGTAAGAACAACTTTAGGGAAGTGGGAAAGAAAAAAATATAACAATAAAAAAAAAAAAAAAAAAAAAGAATATTCGAAATATCGAATTTATATCACTATATTCGAAATATTCGCGAATTAGCGAAGTGCCGATATTCGCGAAAAAAATTCGATATTCGAATATTCGCGCTCAACACTAATGGGCCGGTCCTGGAGAGCACACAGGTTCGCGCTCGCAGCCAGGGTTGTCCTCCGGAGAGCACACAGGTTCGTGCTCGCAGCCAGAGTAGTCCTCATAACGGTCCCAGTCCTCCGATTTCTTTTTCGGACGGGACACGGCAGTGGCGTAGGGGCCTCGCAGGCCCTCAGCAGGGGTAAATTCAACCTCCTCTCCCTCGCGGAGGTTATGTAGACGTTCTGGGAGGTAGCTCCGCTTGACGGACCTCCTGTTGACATACAAGTCTCTTCCAGTCAGGTAGTCTTTAATGAAACCGAAGCCTCGGTCCTTGTCAAAGGCCACAACCAACCCCATTCTCCTTTCCAGGCGGGGTTATGTGTCGGTGTGGCGCTCAGGAACGGTCTTTGACAGTTCTTCATAGTAGATCTTGGTCTTAGTCGTTTTCTTTATTGCGGCCTCCCGGATCTCTGCCATCAACGCTGACCACTTGAACGAGGGCTGGACGAAGTCTCTCCAGGAGCCATAGTAGGTCTCCGGTTGCGTCCTCGGTGGCGGGCAGGCGGGTCTCTCCGGTCCCGGAGAGTAGGCTGGTGGAGCATCCTCTCGCTCTACACCAGTCACATTCACGGTTAATAAATCAGGCGCGGACATATCAGCAGGAAAGTCCTCACTCCTCAACATGCTCAATCCTTCTCTGGAGAGCGACAGGGTGGCGCCAACAAGTTCAGACAGATCCTCCCATTGCACTGGGAGGCCGCCCCCCAGGTACTCCAGTATGGGGGAGGCGGAGTCCATCACAGCAGACATGCAAATGTCCAGACAGGGCGGTGGCGCCAGCATACAGCCTTCCCGCACTTTTAGCAGAAGGCGCAAATTGTTACCGCCAATTTAGGATGAAGATGACACAGCCAACAATTTCAATCAAGCTAAGCGGCCATCTTTGAGCAAAATAGCTGTCTATTCATTGACAGCAAGCGGTGGCTTAAATAAGTAGAAAACAGTCCACACAATGCTATTTTCACACCGCAATTATTACAGTTCACTTTGGCCCAGCAATTTTCAATAAAACAATTGGGGCATGTCACTTTAAGACAATTTTCAGCACACCGTTTTCAAATCCGCAATGGCGCAGGAATATTCGGATCCTGTTCGTGACGCCAATTTATGCAACACGCCAGACCTGCAGGGCATAGACGAAGTGAGGTCACGGTTATGGGCAATCGAGGGTACTCACTATATTTGAAGAACCCTGGGCAGGCGCGTGGCAGTGAAGGAGAGGTAGACACGGTTCCTCTGGGGCACGCTCTGTAGATAGGGACTAGGCCTGATGGTGGATGAGGTGCCCTGGATGTTACAGGTATTTTGTGTGCCTGGGGCAAGGTCCCTGTGGTATTCGTGACGCCAGTGCCTTTGGACGGTGGCACGCCGGTTGGTGGTTGGAATGATGGAGGTACACAAGTATATGGTGAACCAAACGTAACTTTACTGGACAATCCAACTTTGTACAGCAGGTGTAGTACAGTCTTTATATTACAGTTCCACAAGGGGCTCATTAACAAACATGGCAGGCAATAGTCATGCAAGATACGCAGAGGGTAAACTTTACAAGCACTCAGCAGCAGGTTGTACCTTTCCTCAGAATCAATGTACAGTGTCCTTTCTAGAACTCCTGCTCTGGCTTTATATCTCCCAAGGCCCGGATGCCTAAAAGGGTGGCTTAAATCCTTGGTTACTTTCCTCCTCAGGTATTATATTCTTGCTGCACTGTCCATCAGGGTTACTTAGCTTACCCTGGGACGCCTCCTCCTATAAGGTGGATAACTGTGGGTTTCTCCCAGGAGGTTGGATCCTGCAACTGGGGTATCTTCAGATCTAACTTAGGCTCTCTTGTTCTCAGGCAGGCTGGAGCTTCTCAACAGCCTCCTGGACATCACTAGCAGCCAGGGCTATCCAGCTGCATGTCAGGAGCAGGCTTCTCAACCTATGTCTTCTCAGACTCCTGGCTCTGCACTACCACTCCCTGTCTAAGCCTGGACATTTATACTAGGGGCTCCCTATCTCCCTCTAGTGTCTGGGATGTCTAACTACACCCAACTAGGCCTGCTGCTGCATCATACAGTGGTACATTGCATATAACAACACATTAAAACATACATTGAATGCAGAATTAAATATGACACTTCTGTTCCTTGTGAGTAGGAGTAACGCACACCAATTGACCCTTGTGTAGTGCCCACCCCTACCTAGTGGGACACTACAGATCTGTCACCCATTGACTTACAATTATTTTCATGATGGATCCGGTTTGTTCTGTTTCGATTTAATACAACCAATGGAACCAGGGCTGCGGAGTCGGAGTCGGTGTCCATTTTGGTGGAGTCGGAGTAGTTATAAAATGGACCGACTACAAAAATATATAATAAATTGGTGCAGTTAGTTCAATGCAGTATGTGCTGAATATATTTTCATATGAATTTGGGAAAATGATGAAATGTCCTATAAATGTCTGCTCTATTCCTGATCTAAGGATCTAGGCTTTTAGTTGAGATGAATGTGTGCTGCCCTTTATGTAGGTGCTCAGTAGTGAAGCTCCTCCGCTACAGATCAGAGGAACAAGGCACTGGGAAGGAATGGCTGCACTCATCTCAGATCTGCTAGAGAAATCAGGATTAAAGGGAACCTGTCGCCTCCCAAAACCATCCCAAGCCGCCAGCAGTTCCTGCGTCTAGCGAGCAGCGTGTTTCTGATGATGGCTTTCTTCCTGAAGGCAGATGCAACAAAAGTACTGAAAACGTTGTTCTATCCCCTGCCCGGCGCGCTTCTCCACACATGCTTGAAGTCAAGAGGGCAGCGGCCTCCTTGCTTAAAGTCACGGTAACCAGCCCCCTTCGCTGCTCCTTCGGTGTGATTGACAGCGCTCCTGCACGAATGTACGGCTGCCTTAGCTGAACAGCCGGCTCAAGCATAGCGAAGGGGCAGGGAAGGGGGCCTGGTTACCGTGACTTGAAGCAAGGAGGCCGCTGTCCTCTTGACTTCATGCATGTGTAGAGAAGCGCGCCGGGCAGAGGAAAAAACAACGTTTTCAGAACTTTTGTTGCATCTGCCTTCAGGAAGAAAGGCATTATCAGAAACACACTGCTGGCTACACGCAGGAACTGCTGGCGGCTTGGGATGGTTTTGGGAGGTGACAGGTTCCCTTTAAAGAGGTTTTCTCACTAGTTACAAAGATTATCGTTCAACATAAAGTTAAAAGAAGACATTTTCTAAATACAGCTCTGACTGAGGTGGCAATTAGGATGAGTGGCTACAGGACTGCCAAGAGCAGGAGGAATTGGGTCCTGACAGTGCTACTGCTACCACATCTTCAGCCTCATCAGATGAGGAGTTTAACTTGACAAGTATTTGGATGACATGGAGCAAGCAAAGTGTTGCCACAGGGGAAAAGATTTCGCTCCCATAGCAAACAGATTGACCGTATTTCAGCAACATTTATCACTCTCACAGAAGTAGAAGAGTTCAACCGATCATCAAAACTGACTGTGCAGGAGGCAATTCCTTCATACCCTGAGATTGTTAGAGATGTTGTCCATGTGGTCACCGCTTTGCCATCAACCCAAGTTGGTGTAGAGAGGCAGTTCTCCAGCCTTAAAATAATTCAATCAGATTTGAGGTCATCTATGAAGGAGAATCTGATGGAGCCAATACTACAATACATCTGTATTGTAATGCTTGGCTGTAAGTGTATTACACAGTGTAATAGACTTCAGCCTGCTTGCCTGTGATACCCAGGGGGCTGGATCTCACAGGCTAACAAGTAAGGCAGCCACGATGCCGCAGGAAAGCATCGGGCTGCCATCCCAGCCATCGGGTGCTTGTCACTGCAGCGCAGGTAACCGATGGACATCCGGGACCCGTCGGTATATCAAACATGCCGCGGTCAGCGCTGAACTCGGCAGTACAAGGGTAAATGCGCCAGCATCAGTCTTTTCACTGATGCCAGCGCATACAGCAGGGGTCCTATCAGTGGCTGCCGGACCCCTGTAGCTGATCGGGCGGGCGCAGCTCCTGCTCCCACCCGATCAGCGCGCTGTAGCTGTACGTTGCTAGGATTTCAGATACACTTCCCAGCGCCATATACAGTAACAAGAAAAAGTATGTGAACCCTTTGGAATGATATGGAAATTTGCACAAATTGGTCATAAAATGTGATCTGATCTTTATCTAAGTCACAACAATAGACAATCACAGTCTGCTTAAACTAATAACATACAAAGAATTAAATGTTACCATGTTTTTATTGAACACACCATGTAAACATTCACAGTGCAGGTGAAAAAAGTTATCCACCCCATAACAGTGTCCGTCATCCACAGATCCCCCCATAACAGTGTCCGTCATCCACATATCCCCCCATAACAATGTCCGTCATCCACAGATCCCCTCATAACAGTGTCAGTCATCCACAGATCCCCCCATAACAGTGTCCGTCATCCACAGATCCCCAGTAATAGTGCCATCCACAGACTACCATTAGTTCCAAACCCACTAAACACACAGCAGACCTTTTGGATAAAAATTTTTTTTTCCTATTTTCCTCCCCAAAAACCAAGGTGCGTCTTATGGGCCGGTGCGTCTTATATGGCGAAAAATACGGTATCTCCAAAAGCCTTGCTGTTCATCAGTCCACGGTAAGACAAATTGTCTATAAATGGAGAAAGTTCAGCACTGCTGCTACTCTCCCTAGGAGTGGCCGTCCTGTAAAGATGACTGCAAGAGCACAGCGCAGACTGCTCAATGTGGTGAAGAAGAATCCTAGAGTGTCAGCTAAAGACTTACAAAAGTCTCTGGCATATGCTAACATCCCAGTTAGCGAATCTACAATACGTAAAACACTAAACAAGGATGGATTTAATGTGAGGATACCACAGAGGAAGACACTGCTGTCCAAAAAAACATTGCTGCATGTTTACAGTTTGCACAAGAGCATCTGGATGTTCCACAGCAGTACTGGCAAAATATTCTGTGGACAGATGAAACAAAGTTGAGTTGTTTGGAAGAAACACACAACACTGTGTGTGGAGAAAAAGAGGCACAGCGCACCAACATCAAAACCTCATCCCAACTGTAAAGTGTGGTGCTGGGGGCATCATGGTTTGGGGCTGCTTTGCTGCGTCAGGGCCTGGACGGATTGCCATCATCGAAGAAAAAATGAATTCCCAAGTTTATCAAGACATTTGGCAGAAGAACTTAAGGCCATCTGTCCACCAGCTGAAGCTCAACAGAAGATGGGTGTTGCAACAGGACAACGACCCAAAGCATAGAAGTAAATCAACAAACAGAATGGCTTAAACCGAAGAAAATACACCTTCTGGAGTGGCCCAGTCAGAGTCCTGACCTCAACCCGATTGAGATGCTGTGGCATGACCTCAAGAAAGCGATTCACACCAGACATCCCAAGAATATTGCTGAACTGAAACAGTTCTGTAAAGAGGAATGGTCAAGAATTACTCCTGACCGTTGTGCACGTCTGATCTGCAACTACAGCAAACGTTTGGTGGAAGTTATTGCTGCCAAAGGAGGTTCAACCAGGTATTAAATCCAAGGGTTCACATACTTTTTCCACCTGCACTGTGAATATTTACATGGCGCGTTCAATAAAAACATGGTAACATTTAATTCTTTGTGTGTTATTAGTTTAAGCAGACTGTGATTGTCTATTGTTGTGACTTAGATGAAGATCAGATCACATTTTATGACCAATTTGTGCAGAAATCTATATCATTCCAAAGGGTTCACATACTTTTTCTTGCAACTGTATATACAATGTGGGTACCCTATGGGTTAAAAACTCTCACTTCCCCTGGTCAGAGGTAATGGAGTTTGGAGACTCCGGCCATTTCCCAGGAAAATTAGGAAATTATTCATGAGAGTTTGGTGAATGTGTCACACACTTTTAATCACATTTTAAATGTATTATACGCACTTATATAGCGCTGATATATTCCGCAGCACTTTACAGACATTAGCATCATGCCGCCCCCAGTGGGGCTCACAATCTAATTTCTAGGAAACCGGAGAACCCAGAGGAAACACAGGGAAAACATGCAAACTCCATGCAGATGTTGTCCTTGGTCAGATTCAAACCTAGGACCCCAGCACTGCAAGACACCAGTCTAACCACTGAGCCACCATGCTGCCCACCAGTGCTAAGCAATGAGCCACCGTGCTGTCCACCAGTTTTAACCACTGAGCCACCGTGCTGCCCACCAGTGCTAACCACTGAGCCACCGTACTGCCCACCAGTGCTAATCGCTGAGCCACCGTGCTGCCCACCAGTGCTAACCGCTGAGCTACCGTGCAGCCCACCAGTCTAACCACTGAGTCACCGTGCTGCCCACCAGTGCTAAGCACTGAGCCACCGTACTGCCCACCAGTGCTAACCACTGAGCCACCTTGCTGCCCACCAGTGCTAACCACTGAGCCACCGTGTTCCCCACCAGTGCTAACCACTGAGCCACCATGTTTCCCACCAGTGCTAGCCACTGAAGCCACCGTGTTTCCCACCAGTGCTAACCACTGAGCCACCGTGCTGCGCACCAGTGCTAACCGCTGAGCCACCGTGCTGCCCACTAGTTTTAACCACTGAGCCACCGTGATGCCCACTAGTGCTAACCGCTGAGCCACCATGCTGCACACCAGTGCTAACCGCTGAGCCACCGTGCTGCCTACCAGTGCTGACCACTGAGCAACTGTGCTGCACACCAGTGCTAACCACTGAGCCACCGTGCTGCCCACCAGTGCTAACCGCTGAGCCACCATGCTGCCCACCAGTGCTAACCGCTGAGCCACCGTGCTGCCCACCAGTGCTATCCACTGAGCCACCGTGCTGCCCACCAGTGCTAACCACTGAAGGCACCGTGTTTCCCAC
This sequence comes from Bufo gargarizans, assembly GCF_014858855.1. Classification (NCBI taxonomy): domain Eukaryota; kingdom Metazoa; phylum Chordata; class Amphibia; order Anura; family Bufonidae; genus Bufo; species Bufo gargarizans. The sequence goes on along the minus strand of NC_058081.1, from coordinate 684,876,250 downwards.
CAGTGCTAACCACTGAGCCACCATGCTGCGCACCAGTGCTAGCCACTGAGCCACCGTGCTGCACTCTACGCTTTGGTTCAATTCAGTATAATTCATAGGTTGCATAAGCTCCCATTCTTATGAATAAGATGGGAATTAAGGCTGTAATTATCATTCGGCTGATTTCTTACAATTCAGGGGTTTGATATTCAATGTTCTAAAAGACTGAAAACACAGACCCATTTAGGGCACAATATAGGATTCTTATAGTGTAACTGCCATTTCACTGCCACAAATGAAATTCCTAACATATGTGCTGCTGAAGGGAAGATATTCATAAAGCTTTATTTTTCAGTTAATTGTATCTTTCTGACGTCTGCATTCCAGACATCCCAACCTGCAAAAACTCATTTCAGGGAGGTGCACTTCTCATTTCAGGGAGTTTTTTTTTCACAAACTTTTTATTACATTTTCCAAACATATGAAGTATCTGCACACTTTGCTCTATGGTGTGGAGGACCAGGCTCATTACCCTGCCCCAAATTATCATATATATATATATATATATATATATATATATATATGATTAAAGCATCCAGGGGGTGTGAATTTAACACTGGGGTAAATAATATAATTAAAATGGAGGGTTAAATGTGTAAATGTATTTAAAAAAAAAAAAAAAGCATCTCTCTCAATAGTTATATAGCTACTGAATGAGACAGAAGGGATGCCTTTAACATATATATCTCCTTGAGAAGCCAATTTGACCCTAAAGGGTTAATTCAACCTGTAATCTAAACTCTGTCCTGTCACTTCTCTTATCTCTCTGCTCTGCTATCTGACTGAGATAAACCTTTCCGGGAGATATTGTTTCACATGCGGGTGTCAGGGAGCTGCTATCTAATAGCGGGAGACTCCCTGAACCTCCGGGAGAGTTGAGATCCCTGGCATTCAGCCCTTAGTAACCCTATTTCTCTGTGCCTCTATTTCAGCATCTTCCTAAGATGGCCTCTGCTGCACTTCCTGTGGTGATCTTTGCCCTGTCCGTGAGGCCGTCCTGCATTTCCCTCAATAGTTTCCCTATATATGGCGGCTCACCCTTATTGGTCTACAGAAATAGGTGCACTGTATGTAGACTGCCCCCCAGTCTATAAGCAAAACAGAAGTAAATATAAGATAATACATGCACTCTCTCATCCAAGAACGTATCAAGGCAATCGCAAAAAAAATAGAGGATTTTATTCTATCCACAAGGAGGTCACATCATACATATTAGTCAATAAAACCCGTTAAAATTGGGGGTCATGCACATGGGGGTGCAATTCTTCACCCGGCCCGGAGACCGTAGATAGTGCAGTCCGGAGCAAGTGAAGGCAAACACCACCGTATGCAAGCCACCCAAATCTCAAAGGGCACTAGCTGAGTACATATAACATAAATCCCACCCTAAAATAAATAGATGAAAAACTGTAACTGCAAAAGATCTATAGTGATAGATTGTGCAAATTTGAAGCCAGATGTAGTTGATAGACAATATACATGATTGATTAATCAATTAAAATCCACGATTGTTGTTAGTGGCTGAATTGATAAACTACTCACGATGTTACTCAATATATCAGTTTAAATGTTGCTTCTGAATGTCAGTGGCAGGTTGTGCATCCCAAACATACAGGTGGCAGATGGGGTCAGCAATATAGCCAGAGCTCATGTTCATAAAACGCTCTGTAGCACAGCGGATGTTACCACATTTATTCACCCGATGATCTCAATCTCCTGGACTCGGCCTCCCGACTCTCCCAGCTGCTGCCGGCGTGCGCTGCTCCTTGGCGTCCCGCGTGATTGGACTCTCCCCTGGAAGGTTGGTGGGAGCGCGCTTGTATGGCTTAGAATAGTCCAAGTTTCTTAAGTCAAATTCTTTCTGCATCTGCCGGTCATCCTAGGCAGCTCGGTCAGGGGTCTTTTGGGGCGTCTTACAATTCCAAACGCGTTTCGGAGCAACAAGCTCCTTCCTCAGTGGCTCCTATTCTCACTCCCCACTTCCTGCTTTTTATACCCAAAATATTAGTCTATCGTTTTGTTTGTGACGCCAATTGCAGCGTGCGCAGGGTACTGTCACAGGGCCCTCCAAGGTGTTATAACTCACGTCCCAGGTTAGGAATGCCAGAGTGGTGTAATGTCTCTGTATGGTGCTGATAATGGTGTCAACGGTGTCTCCTACCTGGGTACGGCTGGACTCCTGGATCCTTCTCACTTGCAATAAAATGAGTGTGGTGCTAGTAGGATTAATAGAGGAATTTGCAGCAGTAATCGAGATCCAGACCTTTGATAAAGTTCAAACTTGTCTTTACTGGTTGTAACTTTCATCCAAGCAAGATACAGCTTTAGTCTTGGGTCCCAGCAGGTATTGGCAATGGTTGGCAGGAATTTATCTTCTGCTCTCTCATGTACCTGGAGCTTGCAGGAAAGGGACGTCTGCTTGTTAGCTCTATACTGTGGCAGGAATTTGGCTTCTGCGCTCTCTATCTTCTGCTGTATGGGGACTGACTAGTAGAGATGTCGCGAACATAAAATTTTCCATTTGCGAACAGCGAACGCAAATTTGCGCAAATGTTCACGAACGGGCGAACCGCGATAGACTTCAATAGGCAGCCGAATTTTAAAACCCACAGGGACTCTTTCTGGCCACAATATTGAATGAAAAGTTTTTTCAAGGGGACTAACACCTGGACTGTGGCATGCCGGAGGGGGATCCATGGCAAAACTCCCATGGAAATTTACGTAGTTGACGCAGAGTCGGGTTTTAATCCATAAAGGGCATAAATCACCTAAGAATCCTAAATTGTTTGGAATAACGTGCTTTAAAACATCCAGTGTGTGTATACGATCAGGTAGTGTAAGGGTTACGCCCGCTTCACAGTGACAGACCAAACTCCCCGTTTAACGCACCGCAAACAACCGCAAAGAGTCCTGAATAGTTGACATACTCAAATTTTATTCCTCTATGCGTCAATCTAGGTGTAGTGATGACTGTGCTCGTGCGCATGTTTGGGAGATTGCAGGCGATGGCGGTTTTTCAAATCCTATGGTCGTGCTGAGGTAGTTCAGTGATAGTTAAGTGACCCAGAAAACAATGATTCTGCAGTGTGGCCCATTGTTGGCCTAGTAGGCTTTAATGATCACCTTAGATGATCACAAAGAAAATTAATGTTTTTTTCTATGCAAAATGTATCCAGCCGATCGCTTTTGGTCTGTTCACAATGAAGCAACGGCCTTATCATCTGGGGTGTGCCAACATTGCCATTGCCAACACACTCATAGAGGTGGTCGCTTCATTGTGATACGCAAGCCCCTTCACCACAACAAGGTAACGATCACAAAGGGAGAAACCAACCCTCCTATTATGCGCATTCTATTATCGCGCTGTCCGGAATGCAAGGTGCTGCAGGCGGGAGATCAAAGGCTTCTCCCGCCTTTCTGCAAGTGGCGCGGCCCTGCTGTGCGCGTGCAGAGACGCGCGGGCTGGCACGGTCACGTCATATCACCGCGCCGGCCCACGTGTCTTGTGCCGTGCCACGCGCACAGCGCATGCACCGTGGCCCGGGAGTGCGGGCTGCGGGATATAAATATCCGCCAGCCCTGCACTGGAGAGAGTTCCCTACCGGCCCCCTGAAGGAGAGCATAGCCGGCGCTCAGAAAGGAGCCGGGCCGCCCCCCCGGAAGACGAGCATGCTGGCCATACCCCTGGAGGGCTAAGTATACCGCTACCCCACCAACGATTCCCTGTTTACCCCTACATCCCTTCTACCGCTATCCCACCAACGATTTCCCCCCTTATTAACCCTTAAACCCCTGATCCCATACCACTATCCCACCTACGATTGCCCCCCCTCATTTACCCTTAAACCCCTGATCCCCTATCACGATCCCACCAATGTTTTCCCCCTGATTAACCCTTACCTACCCTGTCCCACCAACGATACCCATACCCCCTATAACCCCTTGCCCATTACCACTACCCTACTATCCCTCTCCCCGTTCACCCCTACCATTCCCCTGTAACCCAGCATTCACTTGCAAGGTATTAACCCTTGCATTGCTGAATCCCAAACCTTCCTAACGGGAGCATCCCTGTTCCCTATACTCACTTGCAGGGTATTAACCCTTGCATTGCTGTATTCTACCCTTGTATTGCTGTCCGCTATCCGTCTGTGTCTGTGGCCTGCATTCGCTCCTGCAGCGCCACTTTTAACCCTCGTCGTACCCCATAGGGACAGTAAATAGACAGGGGGGTGGGCTGCTAATTTATATGTGTGAGTGTATTGTATAGTTAGTTTGTGGGTGGAATTTGGGAACTGTGTAGTGTAGTTTAGTGCTGTATTTAAAGTATTGTATTGTTAGTGTATTGCGTGTGTAGTGTATTGTTGGTATTAATAATACTATGTCTTATTTGTAACTATCCGTGTAATGTGTGGTTATTAGCGATAGTTAGTTTAGTAAGGCGCATGCAGCTAGCTTAGTGATTAGCGTAAGGTAAAGGCAAAGTATTGTATTATTGTTATATAAAGGTATAAATAGGCGGAGTCATCGATAGACGGCTCCTCCCATTTATGAATATTAATTATTGATATTTGTATAAATGTTGGTGATTAATATTCCCCCTTTTCAGACCCTTGCCCCAACACTGTGTGCCAGACATGCCATGACTTCCTTTTCCACAATAGAGTACAGGTTGGGGATTGCCTTTTGTGAAAAAAAAAATTGGTCCGGGTACCTTCCACTGTGGTGTCCCAATAGCTACACATTTTTTGAAGGCCTCAGACTCCACCAGCTTGTATGGTAAAATCTGGCGGGCTAAGAGTTCCGTCAAGCCAGCTGTCAGACGCCGGGCAAGGGGGTGACTCTGTGACATTGGCTTCTTACGCTCAAACATTTCCTTGACAGACACCCGACTGTGGGCAGATGAGCAGGAACTGCTGAAGGTGAGAGGCGGAGTGGCGGGTGGTTGAGAGGGGGCAAGGAGGACAGCAGTGGTTGACGTGGCTGAAGATGCTGGACCAGGAGGAGGATGGCGGCTTTTAGTTTGTGTGTTGCTTGTACTCATCATGTGTTGATCCCATATGCGTTTGTGATGTGAGATCATGTGCCTTCGCAAAGCAGTTGTACCTAGGTGGGTGTTGGACTTCCCACGAATAATTTTTTTTTGGCACAGGTTGCAAATGGCATCACAAAAAAAAGACACACTGCTGAGCTTTGCAATGACAGCATTCTGGTGGTGGCAACAGCATGCGTTGATTGGCATGCTGTCTGGCTGACCCCGGGTGCCGATACATGCTGTCTGACTGTGCCACTAGCTCCTTGCAACGACCTCCCCCTGCTTCCAACTCGTCTCCTCCTTCTCTCTGTCTCCCCTTCTGAACTTTCCCCCTCTTCTTCTTCTCTTCGAGCAGGCACCCACGTGGCATCCACGGACACATCGTCATCATCAACCACTTCACTTGTATCTGACACCTCAGCAAAGGAAGCAGCAGCGGGTACAACATCATCATCATCATCACACTGTACGTCCATGTGTGTAATGCTGCCTGACTGAGACATATCCCTGTTATCTACATCCTCTGGCAATAATGGTTGCGCATCACTCATTTCTTCCAACGGATGTGTAAATAACTCCTCTGACAGATCAAGTGAAGCGGCTGTGGTGCTAGTGTTGGTAGCGGCGGGCGGGCGAGTGGTAACTTGAGAGGTGCCCGAAGCTGAGCTGGAGAAGGATGGTGCGTCAAGGTTCTGAGCGGAAGCTGTAGAAGATTGGGTGTCCTGTGTAAGCCAGTTAACTATGTTCTCCAATTTTTCGAGTTCAGGGTACGTGGCCTCTGAACACTGGGCATTATTCTAGGGCCAAAGGAAATCACAGCACCACGACCACGACGGCCCCTGCGGGGTGGCCTGCCTCTGCCTGTAATTTTTTTTTTGATTAGTGGTACTATGCGTGCAAGGTACTGTGACACCCTATATGAGTGGTGGGCAGTGGGCATAGTACAGTCTCTGGGCCTGACACTCACTGGCAGGCAACTGCAATTATATTACAGAGAAAAAATTTAATGACTTTTTTATCTGCAAGGTGCTGTGCCACCCTATATGAGTGGTGTGCACACAGTACAGTCTGTGGGCCTGTGGCCTCTCACACACAGGAAAGGCAATTGCAATATATATATAGAAAAAAATTAAATAAAAGCACACTGATGTACCAGCCCTAAAAAGTGCTTTTTGGGGTGCTGTCAGGACGCTGTCCTTACAGCAGATGAGTCTTGGAGGACTGGAGTGGACACAGAACACTGGCCTAGCTAACGATTTCCCTATCAATTCAGCAGCAGCAGCACTCTCCCTGCTCTAACTAACACTGCAGCTTCAGAAAGAATCTAAGAGGGCTGCCGTCCTTGATTTTTTTTTAGGAGGTGGGAGGGTCTGGGAGGGAGGGTATGCTGATTGGCTGGAATGTGTCTGCTGACTGTGAGGTACAGGGTCAAAGTTTGCTCAATGATGACGTATAGGGGGCGGACCGAACATCGCATATGTTCGCCCACCGCGGCGAACGTGAACAAGCGATGCTCGCCGGAAACTGTTCGCCGGCGAATAGTTCGGGACATCTCTACTGACTAGCTGAGGAGGTATATGGCTTCTCTTGGGTCTCTGGACTTTACTCACAGCTATCTTCACAGGTTATGCTTCTTCCTGGAACTGGAGTTGTCTGCTTGCTTCTTCCAGCTGAGGCTGAAGGGCTCAGGCTGGGGATTATGATCAATGTCTCAGCCGAGACAAGATCCTGGCTTGATTCTCTATATCTGGGAGCTCCTACACACACAGACTTCCCCTAGCAGGGGTGGCTGGCACACTGACTTAACTTCCTTCCCTCCCCATGAGGCAGGATGTGGGCGCAGCCTACTCTGCTCACAGAGGGGGGAGCTAAACTGTAACAAACTATTCCAGCTTAGAAATACTAAACTATTTAGCAAAGCAAAGACCTAATTAGCAGGCATTGACATAAGCCTTCAGTTAGAAGCACTACCGTAATGGAGATTTAGATATCAGCGTATAGCTTGACCTGCTAACTGAGGGATTGAAAGCCCAAAAGGTCCAAACTGTCTGGTGTTTGTTAACACCAGCAGACAAAGAGTTTAAGCTCCAGCGCCAAATGGCAAGTCTTATGAATCATATATCACACTCACAAAAGGATACAGCTGTATCCTCCACTCTGACAGTGTACAGTGACGGAGTGTTATATATTCCTACCACCTGTCAATTATCCCTCCATATGTACTTTTAATAATACTCTCAACAGAGTCTTTTTGTTTTGTCTTATGTGTATGTCAATAAGAAATAAAGGTTACGTTTTAATATAGACCCTAAACAGGAATTATTAGTCTTAGGACTACTGGATTATACAAATAATATACAGATTTCCTTAATGCCTCATTGAATATAGTCTTATTGAGCAATACCCATTTAAGGTCATAAGTATACAGGCAAGAAGACGCATCAGATCACTAAAAAAATGCATCAGATCATGGAAAAACGCATATGCATTTGTGGTGCGATTTAGATGCGATTTCAATGTATTATCCATAATATTCATATATCTATCACTGTATGTCTTTCAAAGAGGGTATATATGTTATTCCTCCATAAATATCATATCAATTCTATACTAGTACAATCAATAGTACTGCATACGGTATTATTCTGGAGAAATAAATTAACTTAACCGCCTCCGGACCGCCTAACGCAGATGTGCGGTCCGGAGGCGGCAGCCCTGCGCACGACGACGCATATACGCGTCATCTCGCGAGGGCCGGGATTTCCTGTGAACGCGCGCACACAGGCGCGCGCGCTCACAGGAACGGAAGGTAAGCGAGTGGATCTCCAGCCTGCCAGCGGCGATCGCTCGCTGGCAGGCTGGAGATCTGATTTTTTTAACCCCTAACAGGTATATTAGACGCTGTTTTGATAACAGCGTCTAATATACCTGCTACCTGGTCCTCTGGTGGTCCCTTTTGTTAGGATCGACCACCAGAGGACACAGGTAGGTCAGTAAAGTCGCACCAAACACCACACTACACTACACCCCCCGTCACTTATTAACCCCTTATGAACCCCTGATCACCCATGATCACCCCATATAAACTCCCTGATCACCCCCCTGTCATTGATCACCCCCTGTCATTGATCACCCCCCTGTCAGGCTCCATTCAGACATCCGTATGATTTTTACGGATCCACGGATACATGGATCGGATCCGCAAAACACATGCGGATGTCTGAATGGAGCCTTACAGGGGGGTGATCAATGACAGGCGGGTGATCACCCATATACACTCCCTGATCACCCCCTGTAATTGATCACCCCCCTGTAAGGCTCCATTTAGACGTCCGCATGATTTTTACGGATCCATGGATACATGGATCGGATCCGCAAAACACATGCGGATGTCTGAATGGAGCCTTACAGGGGGGTGATCAATGACAGGGGGGTGATCACCCATATACACTCCCTGATCACCCCCTGTCATTGATCACCCCCCTGTAAGGCTCCATTCAGACGTCCGTATGATTTTTACGGATCCATGGATACATGGATCGGATCCGCAAAACACATGCGGACGTCTAAATGGAGCCATACAGGGGGGTGATCAATGACAGGCGGGTGATCACCCATATACACTCCCTGATCACCCCCTGTCATTGATCACCCCCCTGTAAGGCTCCATTCAGACGTCCGCATGTGTTTTGCGGATCCGATCCATGTATCCATGGATCCGTAAAAATCATACGGACGTCTGAATGGAGCCTTACAGGGGGGTGATCAATGCCAGGGGGTGATCACCCATATACACTCCCTGATCACCCCCTGTCATTGATCACCCCCCTGTAAGGCTCCATTCAGACGTCCGCATGTGTTTTGCGGATCCGATCCATGTATCCGTAAAAATCATACGGACGTCTGAATGGAGCCTTACAGGGGGGTGATCAATGACAGGCGGGTGATCACCCATATACACTCCCTGATCACCCCCTGTCATTGATCACCCCCCTGTAAGGCTCCATTCAGACGTCTGCATGTGTTTTGCAGATCCGATCCATGTATCCATGAATCCGTAAAAATCATACGGACGTCTGAATGGAGCCTTACAGGGGGGTGATCACCCATATACACTCCCTGATCACCCCCTGTCATTGATAACCCCCCTGTAAGGCTCCATTCAGACGTCCGCATGTGTTTTGCGGATCCGATCCATGTATCCATGGATACGTAAAAATCATGCGGACGTCTGAATGGAGCCTTACAGGGGGGTGATCAGTGACAGGGGGGTCCGCCTCCTGAGTCCTCCTCCTGAGTCCTGAGTCCTCCCACCCATTCCCTCTAGTTAGTAGGAGGCGGACTCAGGCGGTGGAGGGGGCGGGGCCAGGCCGGGGGGGGTGGTTGTTACCTGTCCTGCTGTGGGGAGGAGGGACTGGGAGTGGGACTATGGAGGGAGACTGGTCCCGCCTAAAACCTACTACTGCTGTCACTGGATGGCACAGAGGGGTGATGGCACCTACTTCTCCAGGCTGCCTCTGAGGACCAGACATCAGCTGTCTACAGGAAAGGTAAGTGTCTGTCTGTAGAAATAGGTGTAAAACTACTTGTAAGTTCATGTGTATGTAATGTGTTTGTGTGTATATATATATATATATATATATATATACACAGAGTATATATGTCCATATATGTGGTGAGTGCGTATGTGAGTCTGTCCATGTATGTGGTGAGTGCGTATCAGCCTCCCCCCTCCTCAGGGGTGTGACATCATAGTGTGACTGTGACGTATGCATGCCAGTTGGCCCCCTGAGGCTAGCAGCACCACACGCCCAGCCATGTCACAAACACAAGGTGGGGCCGCATAGTAAATAGGCTGATAAACTCAACAAAGTGCCTCAAATCAATTGATCCCTTAGCCTTTGAAGTCACCAGCCACCTGGAGACATATCCACCCCCTGCAGGAACTGGCTGAACGCCGGGGAAATGTAAGTATATATATATATGTATATAGATACTTGGGGCGCATCTATATACATATATATACTCATTATAAACCTGGGGGCATACATGGGCAGTTATAGGCCCATATATATATATATATATATATATATATATATACATACATCTGGGGGAGAGCCATGGCAGATACACATATATGTCCTCCTGACAACATATATACACATATATAAGGGGCATAATGTATATTATAGATATATATGTTATAAGGGGCCACAGCCATATATATATTATAAGGGGCACGGTCTAAAGGAGGCACATATTTCCCACAGGGGCCACCATGAACCCCTGGGGATCACCATGGGCAGACATGGGCAAACATGTATCAAATCGTTTTTTTTTTTTGCACAATAAAAGCACACAGAGCTATGGGGACTGGGTATTGCGAATGTGCTAGCGGCGATCTACCAGCCCATGTCCTCAGCTCTATACCCTAAATCCTGGTGACAGGTTCCCTTTAAAGGGTTTCTGTCACCAGATTTAACCCTATTAAGCGATGTGCTAATGTCAGCTAAACCTAACTAGCCTATTCCTACTTGTATCAGTGCCCCCGTTAAGGCAGAAATCTAACTTTTATAATATGTTAATTAGCCTCTAGGATCGGGGGGGGGGGGGGGGGGCATTGTTCCTGCTCCTAGAGGCTCCGTTCTCCCACCTCTGTCACCTCCTTCCATGCCCGGATTTACAGGCCAGGCAGCGCTCACATCTGTCTACCAGCCCTGTGCTCTGGTGAAATCTCACGCCATTCAGTATTCGGCGCAGGCGCGGTGAGGAAGCTGGCAGCCGGCGACCGTCTTTCCCTCACAGCGCCTGCGCTGAATACTAAAAGGCGCTAGATTTCACCAGAGCACAGGGCTGGCAGACAGATGCGAGCGCTGCCTGGCCCTGTCAATCAGAACATGGAGGGAGGTGACAGAGGTGGGAGAACGGAGCCTCTAGGAGCAGGAACAATGCACCCCCCCCCCCCCCCGATCCTAGAGGCTAATTAGCATATTATAAACTTTCTGGCTTAACGGGGGCACTGATACAAGTAGGAATAGGCTAGTTAGGTTTAGCTGACATTAGCACATCGCTTAATAGGGATACATCTGGTGACAGAAACCCTTTACCTATGTTATAAAGAAGGTGTGGACCAAGCGTTCTTTGCTACATATTTAAGTTAATTAATTTCTCGGCCCCCACCCCACACCTGCAAGTATGCTCAAATATAGATGTCATTGCTGACACATGACAGATTGACTATTCTCAGAAATATCCGATAAATATGTCCCCGTCTCTATGATATGTAAGCGAACCACATACCAAGCCCCAGAGATCTAGGTTTACTAGAAAAACGTGTGATAATGTGTGAAGGAATGTTTCATTTTATTATGAGTTTACCTGTTGAACACACCCAAAAAAAATAAAAATTTGAAAATGACGCATATCCTCCTACGTCCCACCTTATTGAAACCTGTAAACTTAAATACCTCCAACCAAGTGCTTCATCACAGAAGACGACCGTCAGGAGTTCATCATGATGTCTCCTCTTGGATTTCTGATCCTCTTTTCAGTTCTTGCAGCGAAAAGTAAGTCTTTTTTCTTTGCTTTATAGTTGTGAAGAATGATCAGAGGCTGGACCGGCCTTAAAGCATAACTTTTATTGAAAACCCATAAATTCCATCGATATAGAAAGAATAAAGTGGGTCCAATCAACCATTTCACCTGTAACCGCTAAAGGGCCGAGAAAGCCCAACATTTTTTCTTTATCTTTGCATCGCTAGATCCATAAAAATCGGTCCGTGGAAAAATCGGAAAATGCACCGTTTTGCAGCCGAGACCGTGATCCGTGTATCCTGTCCGTCCAAAAAATATGACCTGTCCTATTTTTTTGACGGACAACGGTTCACGGACCCATTCAAGTCAATGGGTCCGTGAAAGAACACGGATGCACACAAGATTGGCATCCGTGTCCGTGATCCGTGGCCGCAGGTTACTTTCATACAGACGGATCCGAAGATCCATCTGCATAAAAGCTTTTTCATAGCCGAGTTTTCACTTCGTGAAAACTCAGATCCGACAGTATATTCTAACACAGAGGCGTTCCCATGGTGATGGGGACGCTTCTAGTTAGAATATACAACGAACTGTGTACATGACTGCCCCCTGCTGCCTGTCAGCACCCGATCTCTTACAAGGGGCTGTGATCCGTACAATTAACCCCTCAGGTGCTGCACCTGAAGGGGTTAATTGTGCTATCATAGCCCCCTGTAAGAGATCCGGGCTGCCAGGCAGCAGGGGGCAGACCCCCCTCCCTCCCCAGTTTAAATTTCATTGGTGGCCAGTGCGCCCCCCCCCCGCCCCCCCCCCCCTCCGTCCCTCTATTGTAATAATAGCATTGGTGGCACAGTGTGCGGCCCCCCCTCCCTCCCTCTATTGTATTAATAACATTGGTGGCACAGTGTGCGCCCCCCCCCTCCCTCCCTCTATTGTAATAATAGCATTGGTGGCACAGTGTGCGGCCCCCCCCTCCCTCTATTGTTTTAATACATTTGTAGCAGTGTGCGCCCCCCCCTTCCTCCCTCTATTGTTTTAATACACTGGTGGCAATGTGCGCCCCCCCCCCCCTTCCTCCCTCTATTCTTTTAATACATTGGTGGCAGTGTGCGGCCCCCCCCCCCCAGATCATTGGTGGCAGCGGAGTTCCGATCGGAGTCCCAGTTTAATCGCTGGGGCTCCGATCGGTAACTATGGCAACGAGGACGCTACTGCAGTACTGGTTGCCATGGTTACTTAGCCTTAGCAATAGTAGAAGCATCATACTTACCTGCTGGCTGCTGCGATGTCTGCGTCCGGCCGGGAGCTCCTCCTACTAGTAAGTCACAGCAATGCGCCGCACAGACCTGTCACTTACCAGTAGGAGGAGCTCCCGGCCAGACACAGAGATCGCAGCAGCAAGCAGCCAGGTAAGTATGATGCTTCTACTCCGCTGCCACCAATGCTATTATTACAATAGAGGGAGGGAGGGGTGGCTGGGGGGGGCGGCGCACACTGGCTACCAAAGAGTTAACTACAGGGGAGGGGGGGGCCCACTGGCCACCAATGAGTTAAAAACAGGGGGGGGGGTCTGACCCCTGCTGCCTGGCAGCACCTGCCAGGCAGCAGGGGGCAGTCATGTACACAGTTTTTTAGTATATTCTAACCTGAAGCGTCCCCATCACCATGGGAACGCCTCTGTGTTAGAATATACTGTCGGATATGAGTTTCACGATGTAGCTCATATCCGACAGTATATTCTAACATAGAGGCGTTCCCATGGTGATGGGGACGCTTCAAGTTAAAATGTTCGGGTGTCCGCTTGTGAGTTCCGTTTGAAGGGGCTCACAAGCGGCCCCGAATGCATCCGTCCAGCCCTAATGCGTTCTGAGTGGACGCGGATCCGCTCAGAATGCATCAGTCTGGCAGCGTTCAGCCTCCGCTCCGCTCAGCAGGCGGACACTTGAACACTGCTTGCAGCGTTCGGGTGTCCGCCTGGCCGTGCGGAGGCAAGCGGATCCGTCCAGACTTACAATGTAATTCAATGGGGACGGATCCGTTTGAAGATGACACAATATGGCTCAATCTTCAAACGGATCCGTCCCCCATTGACTTTCAAAGTAAAGTCTGGACGGATCCGTCTGCGGCTACTTTCACACTTAGAAATGTTTTAACAATATAATGCAGACGGATCCGCTCTGAACGCAAGTGTGAAAGTAAAGGGACTCCTGACTTTACATTGAAAGTCAATGGGGACGGATCCGTTTGCAATTGCACCATATTGTGTCAACGTCAAACGGATCCGTCCCCATTGACTTGCATTGTAATTCAGGACGGATCCGTTTGGCTCCGCACGGCCAGGCGGACACCAAAACGACTTTTTTTTCATGTCCGTGGATCCTCCAAAAATCAAGGAAGACCCACGGACGAAAAAACGGTCACGGATCACGGACCCCGTTTTTGCGGACCGTGAAAAAATACTGTCGTGTGCATGAGGCCTTACAATTATTTTCATGATGGATCCGGTTTGTTCCGTTTTGATTTAATACAACCAATGGAACCCGGGCTGTGGAGTCGGAGTCGGTGTCCATTTTGGTGGAGTTGTTATAAAATGTACCGACCCAGACTCCAAAAATATATCATAAATTGGTACAGTTAGTTCAATGCAGTATGTGCTGAATTTTGGGAGGTGACAGGTTCCCTTTAAAGAGGTTTTCTCACTAGTTACAAAGATTAGCTTTCAACATAAAGTTAAAAGAAGACATTTTCTAAATACAGCTCTGACTGAGGTGGCAATTAGGATGAGTGGGCTACGGGGCTGCCAAGAGCAAGAGGAATTGGGTCCTGACAGTGCAACTGCTGCCATATCTTCAGCCTCATCAGATGAGGAGTTTAACTTGACAAGTATTTGGATGACATGGAGCAGGCAAAGCGTTGCCACAGGGGAAAAGATTCTGCTCCCAAAGCAAACAGATTGACCGTATTTCAGCAACATTTTTCACTCTCACAGAAGTAGAAGAGTTCAACCGATCATCAAAACTGACTGTGCAGGAGGCAATTCCTTCATACCCTGAGATTGTTAGAGATGTTGTCCATGTGGTCACCACTTTTCCACCAACCCAAGTTGGTGTAGAGAGGCTGTTCTCTAGCCTTAATATAATTTGATCAGATTTGAGGTCATCTATGAAGGAGAATCTGATGGAGCCAATACTACAATACATCTGTACTGTAATGCATTGGCTGCAAGTGTATTACACAGTGTAATAGCCTTCAGCCTGCTTGCCTGTGATACCCAGGGGGCTGGATCTCACAGGCTAACATGTAAGGCAGCCACGATGCCTAAGGAAAGCATCGGGCTGCCCTCCCAGCCATCGGGTCCTTGTCACTGCAGCGCAGGTACCCGATGGACACCCGGGACCCGTCGAGATACCACACATGTCGCGGTCATTTACTGTGTGGTAAAAATAACATAATTTTATCATGTGGGTCACTATTAGTGATGGACGAACATCGGCCGGGACGGTTTGCGAACCGCGTGTTCACGGCGGACCCCACAGACTTGAATGGCAGGCGAACCTGAAAAACCTTCAGGTCATATTTGTAGCCACCAAATAATTACTAGAAGAGCACAAATAGTCCCACAACATGGACAGTGACATACCAGAAGTATTATGCGAATGTGCGATCTCCATTCATTATTTTTGATTATTTTTTACATAGCAAAATATTGGCAATGTAATTTCGCGCATGTGCAAAATAGGGGTGGCCTACTACAGCAACTGGTCTCCACCAGACCGAAGTTGGATGCGATCAGAAAAGAGGGTTGGCAGCAATTTTCGCGACGTTGAGGAAGAACTCCTGATCACTGTAAGTAATTTGACAATAAAGCAGTGTATTTGATTACATTTCACATGCATGTCAGAACAATCGCTGTATATGCAGATAGAATGTAAAAAAAAATGCGCTGTTGCGAAAATCCCTAATGAGTAGATATTAGTGATTGGTGCACTAAGTATTGTTGTGACATCACAGCACTATGTCTGTAGCTGATATATGGCAGGCCTCAATCAGTAGTTCATTGAACCAGGTATATAAAAATCTGTATTTTGTGGACGCAGGTCTATGGAAAACCTCTACCACTATTCTGTGGAAGCTGATATATGACAGGCCTCAATCAGTTGTTAGTTGAAGCTGGAATATCACCCTCAAGCAGTAATTATGTGGACGCAGGTCTATGGAAAACCTCTACCACTATTCTGTGGAAGCTGATATATGGCCGGCCTCAATCAGTTGTTAGTTGAAGCTGGAATATCACCCTCAAGCAGTAATTATGTGGACGCAGGTCTATGGAAAACCTCTACCACTATTCTATGGAAGCTGATATATGGCAGGCCTTAATCAGTTGTTAGTTGAAGCTGGAATATCACCCTCAAGCAGTAATTATGTGGACGCAGGTCTACGGAAAACCTCTACCACTATTCTGTGGAAGCTGATATATGGTAGGCCTCAATCAGTTGTTAGTTGAAGCTGGACTGCTGAGAATGTAGCCCTATAACCCCACCTTGTCACTTAGCAGCTAGGAATAACGACATGACAATACTATTTTGTTGGGTGACAGTCAGTCACAGCTTTATTAATTATTTTCTTTATCAAACCAACTTTTTGTTTATATCTCAAACCAACATCAACAACTTGGAGTCTCAAGAAGCGGTATGCCCCACAGACTCCCTCTGTGGGCAAGTCCGCCTTCTTCTCCGTTTTGCTTTGATCACCGACCTCCACGGAGGGGCCCGTGTACTCCTACACGGCGCTCCGACCCCCACCCAACAAGAACTGGGCCTGCTCGACTCCGTCCTGTAAACCAGACAAGAAAATATCTAACCCTATGTCTTTCAAATGGACACCGTCGGGCCGCATAATGCGCCCGTTGTCCCCCTCCAACTGGTGATGACGTACGACTACCCCAGCTCTGGAGCGGACAAACCGAGAAATGCGGTTATTGACCGTGCGCCTGGCCCTTTCTATCGCTGTGGCATCCCTGGCACCTTGCCACGTAACCCGGGGAATAATTTCCGACCACACTATAATCGCCTCTTGGAAGAAAGAGGGGAGTCTCTCCAAATCAGCCCTTATTAACGTGATGAACTCCGCTATTTTTAAAAGACACAGGTCATTGCCACCCGCTGATGAATACGTCACTAACTCCTAAACCTCCTGGGCGAGCGAGGGAAGGGGAAACCAACTCCCCTATGCGCAGGGCAGTGAAAAAGGCTAAGCAAAAAGCAGCTCTAAATAAATGCACCTCGTAAGGAGATGTACAAATAGAGGGGAGTAATTGACATATGCTCGCTAATAAGGAAAATGATACAGAACGGCGGCATTCGCGGCGAATATGCTCCTTTCGACAACCCCTAATAGTATGCTTAATTTGGAAATGCTGAGTCACATCCTGCCAATCGCGCATTTTAAGGTAAAAACCAACACCCCACAATCTACGCTGCGCAACCAAAGCACTAACTCCCTTGGCTTTCAGGGACAAGAGATAAGAAATGGTCACCTGTAAACATGCTGCTGGCAATATAGCATTTGCGGAATTAACCGCCACCGCCCTCCATTCTGCCTACGCCTTACCATGTGCTGACCACGTTGCTGGTGTCACTGACGCTTGTACCATACTCATCAGTCGTTGATCTGCAAATCCCAAAGCGTCGGTGGGCATGGTATTCCTTCCTGGATTGCCCCCGGCAACAGGTATCTGAATACCTGCCAACAAAAAACGAGAGAGAGCGTCAGCTACAGGGGTTGTCTACGCCTGGCATGGGCTCGGAACCAGACATTGAACTCTAAGCAGCGGAGGACAAGGTGGTGAAGTAGTGAGAGAACTGGGAGGGAAGAGTAGGTTAATGAATTAAAACAGCAGACTACCGCCATGGTGTCCGTGTAAAAACAGACACGCCTGTTTCGGAAACAGGAGCCCCATAAATTGATGGCTACAATAATAGGGAATAACTCCAGCAGTGTGATGTTGAAACACAAGCCCCGAGAACGCCAAGAGTCAGGCCACGGTGCTGCGCACCACTCATAGCCTAATATGGCCCCAAAACCGGTGGACCCAGCAGCATCCGTGAATAAGGACAAATCAGGAAAAGAAATTTCCAAAGTTTAGTAACAAGTGTGGCCGTTATACTGGGCCAAAAAGGAATTCCAGACATGTAAATCCAATTTTAGCTGCTTGGTCAACTGGATGTGGTGAGAAGGCTTTTTAGCATCGCGTGTTGCCAGTGATAGTCGGCGGAAAAAAAACGCGAGCCATCGGCATGATGCGACATGCAAATCCCAATAACTCCTGCATTTGTCGTAGCATAATTTATCGCTTCGTAGGCGAAAAACCATCAAGTTGGTATCAATCTCGATACCTAAAAACGTGATAATTGTCACCGGGCCAACCGTTTTATCCTCAGAGAGGGGAACAGTAAATCGAGCCATGAAAAAACGAAATGTATCCAGGAGATATTGGCATTTCCTAGAATTGCCAGCGGAAACAAATAGGAAATCGTCTAAGTAATGGATAATATTTTGTGAGCCCGTTTCAAAACGGATGACCCATTCCAAAAAGGTGCTAAACAGTTCAAAATAATGGCACGATATAGAGCAGCCCATCGGTAGGCATGTGTCATAGTAATAGACGTCGTCCACCATACAGCCTAATAGGTGATAGCAATCAGGATGTACAGGGAGTAAGCGGAAAGCCGCTTCAATGTCTGATTTGGCAAACAACGCGCCAATTCCAGCCCGGCTAACTAAAGCTACCGCCCTATCAAATGACACATAGGACACCGAGGAGTCCTCCTTGGAGATACCATCATTCACCGAGGAACCCTTTGGAAAGGACAAGTGATGTATCAATCGAAATGATCCTGGCTCTTTTTTAGGGATAAGGCCTAAAGGGGAAATACATATGTTTTTAAAGGGGGGGGGGGGGGGCATAATGGCCCTATTATACGTCCCAAAGTGACTTCTTTAGCTAATTTGCTTCTTAATTGATCTGGGTTATCCTTTGCTGACTTAAAATTATCCGAAATTGTGGGTAGTGGAGAAAAATAAAACGGAATGAAAAAACCTGACGTGAAACCGAAACATAGTTGGGCGGCCGCTTGCTCATTGGGGTATTGGTCTAGCCACGGGGACATCGCGTGCATGCTCACCGGGGTCTTTCCCTCCAGCTGAAGTGTGGGCTTTGTGTACTGAAGCCTGGCGCTCACATCAGACAGCGGCGTGTGAGCCTCCGCAAACGGAACACCCGTGCTTGTATTTACAGAGGGCGAAAAATTTACAATGGCCTTCGTTGTACAACCAGCAGGCTCCTGGCCTGCGCACGGCCACTGCACCGTGCATATTTGCTGAGGGGGCAGTGGCCGCGAGGTGAAAGGGTTGTGTTCTTTGTGACATCGTAAGGCGGAGCCATAAATCTGCTGCTTTTACCCCCCAACCTATATCTGGTTGTAAAGCTAACGTTCGGCGGAACTCTTCATTGTACCGCCACCATGCAGTACCGCTGTGCGCCTTAAATGCACTATAAATAGAGTCCATGTACACAAAGAGGTCTGCCGAGAGTTCCGGGTGACGCTGAGCCATGGTGTAAACCAAGACTGCGAATGCTTGTATCCAATTACCTATGGTACAAGCTACCTTTGGCTTGCGGTCTATAAACTGTTCAGCATTAGGTCGCCGCTCTTTGTCCACCGTATGCTGATCCACAGAAATTAGTGACCAAATGTCTATGTACTGGTTAGCCCATATTTTGTTTTTGGTGTCATCATCTAGGTGGGCCCCTAATGGCGTTAATCCACAAAATATAGATTCTTTATGGTCGCTAGGTTTGGACTTACTGGACAGAGTAGCCTCCGTGGCGGGCTGTGTCAGGGAAGAACCGTGGTCTAATTGTGCTAGAAAGGCCCTAAGAGCAGGAACTAAACCTTTGGCTGCTGTGTCCGTGCCCCAGGCCCCAGTAAAATTGTACTCACCGGTAGATGGATTCTGTTGTGTGGGAGCGACTAAACTCGCCTGAGGAGTAGTTGTTGGAACCGCGCTGGCTGACTCCGCCACACGGGAAGACCTTCGTGACTGATGTCTGGGGGCCCGCACACTACGAGAACGTGACCTGCCGGAGTCCGAACCGCAGGAGCTCAACTCTGAAGACGAAGGCGACCGATCTTGACCGCGTCGAACGGCTACTGCGGCTATGGGTGCTGGAGAAATGGCGGGAACGGCGGCAACGGTGAGATTCCGACCTGCGCCTTTCTCGGCGGTCGTGGGTAACAGCAGGTCAGCAGGTGATATATGTCTGGAAGACTGACGTGGGGCAGGCTCCTGCCCAGGAGGAGCGGTAGCCGGAAGAGTCATCTGTAGGTTGGCAGATGTATTTGGGATGTGAAGTGGGGGGGTTGACTGTACCAAAGGTGGGGGAGGGGGAACATAACTAGTAAGCAGCTGCATTGGGGGGGCTGGAGGGGGCATAATCTGTCCTGCAGATTGTGGGTGCAATGCTGCTACAGTCGCCGCAGTACTAGAGACAGCCTCCCCCATAAGGGCCTCTTCATTAGGGGCAATAGCCTGCAGCTGCGGCAATAGCGTTATCGCCTCCTCAGCAGAGGAGTGCTCGCTGTGCCGATTCCCCATACTGGCTAGTGCAGAGCAAACAGGAAGGAGGGGCTGGGACTCGGCCGGCGGGAACTGAATCTGCAGTTCCCGCGACACCGGAAGTTGGGGAGCGGTGGGCGTGGCCTGCGGACGTGCAGGCCGAAGCGCTGGAGTCCTCTGAACACTGGAGGCAGGAGGATCACTGCGCTGCTGCTGGCGCCGTCTCCTGGTGCGGCGAGGTACTGGGGCAGGAGAGGGGCTGAGACGGGCGGGTGGGCGGAAGTTTCTGGTGGGCCGCCTGCCACCCGGCCGCTCCGGTAGTTGTGCGCTAGTGGTGGGCATGGAGATTGATGGCTGGGGCGCTTGTAAGCCCGCCATCAGGGGGGACAGAAAAGCCGGGCCCTCCGATCGAAAATGTGCAGCAAGTGCTGCAAACAGCTGTTCCTCTGTGGCCATACCTGCTGCCTGCTGGTGCCGTAGAGAAAGAGGCCGGAACTTGCCTCATTCCCCTATTTAACCCTCCCCTGGCCCCTACCATCTATAACCGCCAATCAGGGGGCAGGGGAGGATACCCTGGGTCGCCTGGGAAACACAATGAGCAGTACAGCTCAGTCTGGAGGAACACACCACTTTATTTTGGTAACTTTGACCATACCCACAAGCTGCTAGATGCTGACAGCTTTAACCCTTCTGCTTCTGTCTCCACAGTCTATGCCGCCTTCATATACCCCCCTCTGCGCCACCTAGTATATCACCCTCAAGCAGTAATTTTGTGGACACAGGTATATGGAAAACCTCTACCACTATTTTGTGGAAGCTGATAGATCGCAGCCCTTAATCAGTATTTTCTGGAAGCATACAAATGCACATAATATACTTTTTTTATGTTAGAAAGTATATTATAGGTATATCACACCCCTCTGTGAATCACACCTATCGATAGCACAATGTTACCAGTCCTTAACCACCTCCCGTCCGACGTTGACTATAAACGTCCGGGAGGTGGATCTCTATTTCTGAATGGACGTTCCAGAACGTCTGTTCAGAAACTGCAGCTGCACGCTAATCGTGCAGCTGCTGATCGGGTTGCCCGCTGTCAGTGACAGCAGGGCAACCCAGAGAGAAGGCAGGGACAGTGCCCAGGTGTTCCTGCCTTCTGGATCGCTGCATACACAGCGCTCACCGAGCGCTGTGTATGCAGAGCAGGAAGCGATATGCGCTTCCTGTTCCGACCCGGCGGTCATGTGACCGCCGGGACCGGAGAGTGCAGGAGCTGTGTGAGGTCTTTCACAGACCTCGATCAGCCCTGCACTGAGGCTGTACAGCGTTGTATTGCGCTGTACAGCCTCTCTGGGGCGGTGTATTTCTCCTGTAACTGGGGCTACTATGTCAGCCCCAGTTACAGGAGAAATCAACAGTGAAAAAAAAAAGAAAAAGTGAAGTAAATGTCCCCCAGAGGTCTTGAATGACCTTATAGGGGATGAAAAGTGTAAAAAAATAAATAAAAAATAAAGTGTTAAAAAAAAAAAGGTTTCACATGTAAAAAAAAAATTCCCCAAGTAAGGAATAAAAAAAAAATGTTAAAAATAGAAAAAATAAAATAAAATAGACATATTTAGTATTGCCGCGTCCGTGACAGTCGGCTCTATAAATATATCACATAATCGACCCAGATAAACACTGTAAAAAATAAAAATAAATAACTGTCACCTTACATCACAAAAAGTGCAACACCAAGTGATCAAAAAGGCGTATGTCCCACAAAATGGTACCAATAAAACTGTCACCACATCCTGCAAAAAATGAGCCCCTACATAAGAAAATCTCTCAAAAAATAAAAAAAAACTATAGCTCTCAGAACATGGACACATTAAAACATAATTTTTTTGTTTAAAAAATGCTATAATTGTGTAAAACTTAAATAAATAAGAAAAAGTATACATATTAGGTATCGCCACGTCCGTAACAATCTGCTCTATAAAAATCTCACTTGACCGAACCCCTCAGGTGAACGCTGTAAAAAAGAATAAATAAAAACTCTGCTAAAACAACCAATTTTTTGGTCACCTTTCCCCATAAAGTGTTATAATGAATGATCAAAAAATCATATGTACCCAAAAATAGTACCAATAAAACTGGCACCTTATCCCCTAGTTTCCAAAATGGGATCACTTCTTGGGAGTTTCTACTGTAAGGGTGCATCAGGGGGGCTTCAAATGGGAAATGGCATCTAAAAACCATGTGGAGATCCTTTTATTCTGCGCCCTGCCGTGTGCCCATACAGCAGTTTATGACCACATGTGGGGTGTTTCTGTAAACCGCAGAATCTGGGTAATAAATATTGAGTTTTGTTTGGCTTTTAACCATCGATGTGTTAAAGAAAAAATTGGATTAAAATGGAAAATCTGCCCAAAAAGTGAAATTAAAAAATTTGATCTCCATTTTCCTTTAATTCTTGTGGAACGCCTAAAGGGTTAACAAAGTTTGTAAAATCGGCTTTAAGTAACTTAAGGGGTGTAGTTTCTACAATGGGGTCATTTATGGGGGTATCCACTATCTACCTTCTAACGTCCTAAAAAAATAAAATGACATTTCCAAAATGATGCCAACATAAAGTAGACATATGGAGAATGTTAAAGAGGACCTTTCACTCGTATACAAACTAAAAACTAACTCTATCTGTGGGCAGAGCGGCGCCTAGGGGTCCCCCTGCACTTACTAGTATGCCTGGGCGCCGCTCCGTCCGCCCGGTATAGGCTCCGGTGTCTCAGCTCCGTCTGTTGTACTGGACTGATTTTTTGTAGGAGGCGTGTCCCTTGCTGCAGCACTGGCCAATCGCAGCGCACAGCTCATAGCCAGTCTATGAGCTGTGTGCTGCGATTGGCCAGCACTGCAGCAAGGGACACGCCTCCTACAAAAAATCAGTCCAATACAACAGACGGAGCTGAGACACCGGAGCCTATACCGGGCGAACGGAGCAGCGCCCAGGCATACTAGTAAGTGCAGGGGGACCCCTGGGCGCCGCTCTGCCCACAGATAGAGTTAGTTTTTAGTTTGTATACGAGTGAAAGGTCCTCTTTAAGTAATAAATATTTTATGAGATATCACTTTCTGTTTTAAAAGCAAAGCAATTGAAATTTAGAAAATTGCAAATTTTTCAAAATTTTGAGTAAATTTGGGATTTTTTCATAAATAAAGGTGAAATATATTGACTCAATTTTATGACTATCATGAAGTACAATGTGTCACGAGAAAACAATCTCTGAATGACTTGGATAAGTAAAGGCGTTCCAAAGTTATTACCACATAAAGTGAGATATGTCTGTTTTGCTAAATTTGGCTTAGTCAGGAAGGGGGCAAATGGCCCAGATGGGAAGTGGTTAAAATGACTTTTGTGGCCCTATTGGCTAGTGTTTGGTGTTAGGTTACTTTCATACAGACGGATCCGAAGATCCGTCTGCATAAAAGCTTTTTCATAGCTGAGTTTTCAATTCGTGAAGGGGTTAATTGTGCTATCATAGCCCCCTGTAAGAGATCCGGGCTGCCAGGCCCTCCCCAGTTTAAAGCACACTGCCACCAATGCTATTACAATAGAGGGAGGGAGGGGGGGCGGGGGCCGCACACTGCCACCAATGCTATTATTACAAAAGAGGGAGGGAGGGGGGGGGGGGGCGGGGGCGCACACTGCCACCAATGCTATTATTACAATAGAGGGAGGGAGGGTGGGGAGGGGGCGCACACTGGCCACCAACGAGTTAACTACAGGGGAGGGAGGGGGGGGCCCACTGGCCACCAATGAGTTAAAAACAGGGGGGGGGAGGGTCTGCCCCCTGCTGCCTGGCAGCACCTGCCAGGCAGCAGGGGGCAGTCATGTACACAGTTTTTTTGTATATTCTAACCTGAAGCGCCCCCATCACCTCTGTGTTAGAATATACTGTCGGATCTGAGTTTCACGATGTAGTTCATATCCGACAGTATATTCTAACATAGAGGCGTTCCCATGGTGATGGGGACGCTTCAAGTTAAAATATACCATCGGATTGGAGAAAACTCCAATCCGATGGTATAAAAGAACTCCAGACTTTACATTGAAAGTCAATGGGGACGGATCCGTTTGAAATGGCACCATATTGTGTCAACATCAAACGGATCCGTCCCCATTGACTTGCATTGTAATTCAGGACAGATCCGTTTGGCTCCGCACGGCCAGGCGGACACCAAAACAACTTTTTTTTTCATGTCCGTGGATCCTCCAAAAATCAAGGAAGACCCACGGACGAAAAAATGGTCACAGATCACGGACCTACGGACCCAGTTTTTGCGGACCGTGAAAAAATACTGTCGTGTGCATGAGGCCTTACTTGGACTTTAGCTGTCATTCTGGTCTTGTATGAAAGCCTTCAAACAAGACCAGTAGCATGTTTCTAGCTGCTACCATCCACGAGAAAGCAGCATCTATAGCAGCCCCCCCCCCTCCACTTTCTGCCCGGTACTCAGGGCTGTGCTCCTCCTCCCAGTGCTCTCCCCGCAGTGTCGGACTGGGGTCCCTAGGGCCCACCAGTAAAATGTATTTTAGGGCCCACCGTACGGATACATTCCAATATAATAAATAATCCAACCAGTTTTTTATATGAACATAGGCTGGTGGAGGTTCTGTACATTGAATATATGTATGTAGTGCAGTAAGTCTAATGTGTAATGTGCCACTTGTGCAGGGGGTGGGAGACTAGGGGCCCACTTTGCCCAGGGGCCCACCGGGGATTCACCTGTACCCCTGTGGGCCAGTCCAAGCCTGTCTCCCCGTCTCATGTTTATCAGAGAGGAGACTGCTGCGCGTGACAACGCTGTGAGGAGAGGCTGCTCAATGTGAAAGTGGCACATTTCTGGGTGTTATTATGAGATGAAACTGAAAGACTAAATTCGGGTATTTCACACTAGCGTTTTTCTTTTCCCACACTGAGTTCTGTCATAGGGGCCCAATTCCGGAAAAGAACTGATCAGTTATATCACCGTGCATTCTGAATGGAGAGAAATCCGCTCAGGACGCATCAGGATGTCTTCAGTTCAGTCTTTTTGACTGATCAGGACAAAGATAATTCAGCAGCATGATGCGGTTTTATCTCCGTCCAAAATTCCGGATCAGTTGCCGAAATCTGGATCCGGCATTAATTTACATTGAAATGTATTAGTGCCAGATCGAGCATTAAAAATACCGCAATGCCGGATCCGTTTTTCCGGTCTGCGCATGCACAGACCTTCAAAAATGTGAAAGAAAATAAATGCCGGATCCATTTTTCTGGATGACACCAGAGCGAAGGATCCAGCATTTCAATGCATTTGTCATATGGATCAGGATCCTGATCCGTCTGACAAATGCCATCAGTTTACATGCGGTTCGAAGGTTCCGGCAGGCAGTTTCGGGGACGGAACTGCCAGCCGGAATCCTCTGCCGCAAGTGCGAAAGTGCCCTAATAAAGCACAAAATCATTAATATAGCAGGGTGGACTATACCACTAGGGTTACACTTTAATGATCTCTCAGAAGTTCATTGTGATAAGATGAAGGGAGCGTTGCTTACTGAAGGTACCTTTACACGAGGCGATTATCGTGTAAATTATCGAGCGAAACTGCAAATTTATCGAGCAGTGTAAAAGCAATGAACGACGGAACAACAATCGGTAAATTTCTCACTGGTTCGATAATTGACGTGGGCACAAAGATCATCGTTGGACGTTAACGATTTCATACGTGTAAATAGGAATCATTCACTGCAGCCTCGATAAAGCCTCATTCACACATCGGTCCTTCACGGACAGCACACGTTCCCATTCATTTTAATGTGTGTATACACTGTGAGACACTGCCTGGAAAAGTAGTAGAAAATCGTTTCTTTTATATACAATCAGGGGCGTAGCTATAGGGGGTGCAGAGGTAGCAGTCGCTACCGGGCCCAGGAGCCTGAGGGGCCCAAAGACCCTTGTGGCGCATAAGAAGACACTGGTATTATAGAAAGTGCATGCTGGTCAAATTACACTTCTAGCTGGAGGGAAGGGGTAGGTCAAGAATTTGGCATGGGGGGGGGTGTCATTTTTCTATTTTTGCCTCAGGCAGCACAAAGGTAATATCCTTCCCTGCGTCTGGCCACAAAGTACTAAGGCGGGGTTCAGACCTGAGCGTTCTGAAACGAGCGCTCTGTATGCGAGATTGTATGGGCGTTTACAATCGCGCATACAGAGACAGGCGTGCGCACATTGTCGCGCGTTCCCGAATATCTATGTGCGGGAACGCGCGACAAACGCCCCAAAAAAAGCTCAAGCACTTTTTTTGGGAATCATTGGTTCTTGCCTGTTGTGCGTTTTACAGCGCGTAGGAACGCGCTGTAAAACGCTCAGGTGTGAACCCAGCCTTAGGGCAGGGGGGCCCAAGCTGAATTCCTGCACCAGGGCCCAAGAGCCTTTAGCTACGATACAATGTACTAGGCTACAGGAAGTGGATATCTCAACTAGGAAAGCTGGGTGAGATATCAGAAATCCAGGAAAGATGGGTTGCCTTAGGCCCCTTGATACGACCATATGGCTTTTTCAGTGTTTGCGGGCCGTTTTTAACATATCAGTTTTTCCGTTTTTTTGTTTCAGTAGTATTTCCGGTTCCGTTCCGTTTTTCCTTTTGGTTTCCGTTTTTTTTTTTTCGTATCGCAAATGGCAACAGAAGCATGGCATATACAGTATACAGTAATTGCATAGAAAAATTGGACTGGGCATAAAATTTTCAATAGATTGTTCCGCAAAAACGGAACATATACGGAAGACATACGGATGCATTGCATATGCATTCCGGTTTTTTTTGCGGACCCATTGACTTGAATGGAGCCACAGAACGTGATTTGCGGGCAATAATAGGACATGTTCTCTCTTTCAACGGAACGGAAAAACGGAAATATGAAAATAGAAGGCATACAGAGTACACTCCATTTTTTTTTGTGGAACCATTAAAATGAATGTTTTCGTATGCAGAAAGCAAAAAAGGGCCCGTAAACGGAAAAAAATATGTTCGTGTGCAAGAAGCCTTAGCAAAACATGGTTTGCTGAGCACTTTGGTTAATGGTGTTGTCGGGCCTGGAATTTTATGGAATGATGAGCAGGTTGGTAGTGGGGCTCCTCATTCCCTTCCTGTCCAGAACAGGTTTCCTATATACGTAGCTCTCAGCCAGGTGATGGAGCTCAGCTCATTTCTGGGCTATAACGATCTACACTATGAGCGTGTGTGGGGGGGGACTGGTGGAATAGACTGTCTATCACCCTTACCGCTGAAGTCTGCTAAAATGACAAAAAGGACACTGCAAGTTTACTCTGTGTTGTGTCGTGCGGCTGGTAGTAGGCCGCCCGTATAGAAAGGGTGATCTTGTGTTTAGTGCTCAGCCGAGCAGGAATTTATTTTCAGTTTTTGCCTGAATGTAAAGGCCTTAGATTTTTGCTTGTGGATGAAAATAAAGAAAACGGGCAAATCCCTGTGTGAACTGTGCCATTGTGTCACTGTCTGACTGCTGTGCCTACCACCACTGAGCTGTAGTGTTGTTCGGCACTTCGAGAATTTGCGAAGATGTAGAATATAGTGTTATATATTTGTAATTGTGAATATTCTAGATTTTTTTTTCCGACTGTAACCTCCCTTCTTGTTTGTGGGCCAATGAGAAGCTGCAATATATTTGTCAGAGCTTAGCAACATCCTTAGCAACCAATAGGAAAGTTGCCTCCCCCTTACTATATAAGAACCGCCCCAGCAGCCATTTAGTTTTTTTGCATAATGTATAATGTGTATAATGTCAGAAGGGAAATACATTATTTCATACTTTGCCTAAATATTTGTTTAAAGTAACATTCTATTAAGCTTTTTACTTGTCCCACTCAAGTGCTTCTTCAGATAACTGATATAATGCTATTAAGCAGGGCGTAATAGGAGGGCTAAAATGGCAAATAAAGGTTGTGTTCACATCTGAATTAGAGATGACCCGGCAGCCTGATCCGGCATAAATACCACCTTTCAGCCAGGAAAAAAACCATTGCATGTGGTGGTATTTGTTCAGATGAAACTCGGCATTTATGCTGGAAAGCAGCAGGTGTTCGGCAGGAGCCGATTATAGCCAATAGGGGTCCAGCGGTGATCTGCTGAAACCAGTAATGCCATATCCGGTGAACACCAGCAGCTCGTTCTCTGCCAGAAGACCCTGCCATAAACATTCACAGGAGATGTGAACACAGCTTTAGGGGCCATTGTTAAGTCCAGAGGGAACGGGGAGGGTTATAACGGGATCTTTTCTTAATATGAGGGAAGCCAAATTGAACAGAAGTCAACAGCAGAGTCTATCTCTGAGTCAGGTGGAGAGGCTTCTAAGACTCCAGCACTGCAAAGCAACCGTACTAACCGCAAAGCTACCATCCCGTCCTTCATGTGGAGCTATTCCATTCATACAGTACAGTTTTCAGCGCCATCCAACCCCGAGTAATGATTGTAATAAGAGATCATTTATATATTTTCAGGTTACGCTCTCTTGTGCACAAGGTGTTCTTCTGGTTCTTCCACTACATGCTCAGGTGACAGCGTGACTTGCCCTTCTGGATTTCAGTGTGGATCGAGATATGAAGAGTACACCAATGGTGAGTTATGATTAAATTTAATAATTTGTCCTTTTTTTATTACATTTATTTTCTGTTCTTTTACAGGAATTTCTTGTTGCAGAATAAGGCCTCATGCACACGGGTCCGCAATACATGGACACCGGCCATGTGCCCCCTGCATCATGGATGAGGACCCATTCCCTTGAATGGGGTCTCAATCCGGAAGGTGGATGCGGAACGGAGGCACGGAACCCCACGGAAGCACCGCGCAGTGCTTCCGTGGGGTTTCTGTCTGTGCATGCACTACTTTTTTCCGGTGCGGACCGACAGATGCGGATCGAGGACCCAATTCAAGTGAATGAGCACAGAGCAGAGCAGGGGGGCATTTTTGTGAGAACAGGTGTATTTTAGACTCAGGTGGACCATCCAAGAGCAAGGAGGATTGCCTCTGACTACCAATGCACAGTGAGGGATATTTATCATACTGATGTAAAGTAGAACTGGCCCCCCTAGAAACCAATCACATTCCACCTTTCATTTTCCAAAGGAGCTGTGAAAAATGAAAGATGGAATCTGATTGGTTGCTATGGGCGACTAAGCCAGTTCTACTTTACACCAGTTTGATAAATCTCCCGCAATGTGCGTAGGCTAGTCCAAGACGCTTACTGCCATTGTACAGAAATAAAGAACCAGAGAGAGTAAAAGGGTTCAACTGTTTTAACCCTACGTTATGCATTTGTTTCAAGATTAGTTAAGGACTCCAATTTCTCATGAACCAATGTCATACGATATTGTGAGATGCCAGAAAAATCATTGGCAGAATAGAATGATAACGTACAGAATGATGTTCAAGCGGGAACTCTAAGGGCTCATGCACACAGCCATTATGCGGCCGTTCCGTGCTTTGGGGACCGCAATTTGCTTTCCCCAACGCACAGGCAACATCCATGCTGTGGCCGGGACGGATCGAGAACCATTCAGTCCGCACAGTAAAAAAATTAGAACATCTCCCGGATTGCGGAGCCATTCAAATGAATGGGTCAGCATCCATAATGTCCGCAATACGGCCACGACTGGGCAACGGTCTTGTGCATGAGCCCTAAGGCAGACTCCGTTTACCCCACCCCATATCCCAATTGAACCAAAAGTATTGGTCCAGACTAACTTTTTTTCATCAGCAATTTAAACTAAATAGTTTTCTGACACGTAGACAAATGTTTGGTGCACAGACGGAATTTGAATGTAAATCTGCCGCAGGATTTAAAATACTCCACATTTCTGAAGGTCGATGTGCCAGTAAATTTGTCCAAAAAGGCCTACATGTCCGGGCAATTTTTTTGTGATTTTGTGCATGTGGTGGTTTAGTGACCCTAACTTTATGATTTGCTTAACTTAGAAAATAATTTTTGAGATGTTTTTTTTTTTACTTCACACTTAGAACTTTTATTAGCATTGTTTTTTTATTTTTATAAATTCTTTATTTTTCATTTTTATAGAGTTAAGCAACATATATGCATTGATATGACATAAGAGAAAGATGCATTAATGATACATATTATATAGTCGTATCTTGGCAATCAAAACATGTTATTCAATTACGAGTACATGTACATACATGAGTCTGATTTATTATCAACAAGAAAAGTTGGCCTCCTTCAACACTCTGGTACATGCATAAAAGCGCAAACATTCTTCACTTCAGAGTATCTAGGTTGCCTCTTACTAAGACTCTGTATGAGGAATAAAGTAATAGATAAGATAGTTAGGAAAGAGAGAGAAGAAGAGTGAAAGATTAAGATAAAGGTGGGGAACTGAGAGAAAAAGTGTGAGGAAGGGGGGGGGGGGGAAGGGGTTAGGGATATCGCAATTCAGGTCCTAGAGTTAAAGTAAACGTCGGTCAAGGCTCAGGGCTCACCTTCGCCAGAGATCTCCAAGGACTCCATCCTTTTTCCTATTTATCATGTGTCCTTTCAATCCAGCTGGACATTTCTTCAAACCTACAAATTTGAGTCATCTTGGCCATCATTTCTTGTGTGGAAGGGGGGTTGACATCAAGCCAATGTAGGGGGATTAATGCTTTTGCTGCCGCTATAATATGTGAGACCAGATTCTTTTTAGAAGGGGAATATTGAGACGTTGGGAGTGCAAGTGCCACCATTTCTAAGGTGAGATTAAAACTGGGGGATGTAAGCTTCCTGATTAGTGATTCTGTTTCACTCCAATAGGTCTTCATTTTCTGACAATTCCACCAGATGTGCGAGAGGGAGCCTACTCCATCACCACATCTCCAGCATTCTCTGGTAGGCGCCAGGCCCCTTTTGTATAGAAAGTCGGGTGTTTTATACCACCTTGAAAGAAGCTTAAAATGGTTCTCCTGTAATCGGGAGCAACGGGAGAAGCCATGAGAGCTTCTTAATATTCGCCTTACCTCTGCATCGGTTAACACCCTGTTCAGCTCCTTTTCCCAATCTTTGATGTATTGAGGTCTCGACTGTTCACCCTCACCTCCAACCACCGGGTAGAGCTTTGACACTTTCTTTGCAGAGGAAAGAGGCGACAACACTAGTTTTTCAAACTCAGTTAAGGACCTCTGGAGAGGGTACTTCGCTGTCAACTCCCCACACACAGCTTTGATATGAGATTTCGCTAGAAAAAAGCCTGGGGATTCAGTAGTCGAGCGCGGGAGAGCAGCTAAGATGGAAGTTTCCATGTTTGGGGTGATTTCACCTAATTTGACCGATTGTAGGGAATTCCATACCTGTAGTTTTCCTAAGTTGTCATGATTTAGGAGATCCGGTAGTAGGCTCACTGGGAGCAGAGGAGATGGGTCAGGGGCCAGTTTCTCTTTCAGTTCTTTCCAGATCTTACTGAGGCTACACATCAAAGGATCTATTGTTTTGTCATTATGTATGTTTCTATCTGGTAGCCATAAATGTTTCTGAAAACATTTTCCTACACTATGGCTACATTTTGCTTGGACATCTGGTTGTCTTTTGGGATCAACCATTTCAAGCCACCTATTGAGCTGTATCGCTTTGTAGTATCTGGATATATCTGGCAGACCAAGTCCTCCTTTCTCTTTATGTCTAGTTAGTATTTCGTGTGATATACTAGGCCTTCTACCATTCCATAAGAACCTAAAGAACATACTCTTAATACTCTGTAGGAAAGACTTAGGAAGCCAGATCGGTACCAATTGTGTGGTATATAGGACTTTCGGCATAACATACGCTTTCAGGACGTTTTTCCTTCCCATCCAAGAGAGATAGGGGAGGTTATAGGTGTGTAGCAAGTGCTGAATGTCCTTCAAGAGTGGGATGTAGTTGTGCTGGTATAGGTCGTGGGTACTACTAGGTATTGAGATCCCTAAGTATTTAATTGGCCCTTTGGTCCATTGAAATGGGAGTCGAGCCCTCAAGGGGGCAATTTTGGAATTGGGTAGAGAAACATTCATTATCTCTGATTTAGAGTGATTAACTTTGAAGTCTGATAAAGAGCTGTATTCATCTATTTTCCCTATCAGCGGGGTTAATCCCTTCTCCGGTTCCCTGATCAGAAACAATAAATCATCTGCAAACGCAGTACATTTTAGTTCTCTCTCGCCATATTTAATTCCTTGGATTTCAGGGGATTGTCTGACCAGTTGTAAGAGTGTCTCTGCTACTAGGATGAACAGCAAGGGGGACAGGGGACATCCCTGCCTAGTTCCATTAGATATGTCAAAGGATGGAGAAAGCGTGCCGTTTACCTTCAACCTGGCGTATGGGTTTTTATATAGTTTGAATATCGCTCTTATAAAAACTTCCGGAAAGGCGAAACATTGTAGCGTCTGTTTCATGTACAGCCAATTAACTCTGTCAAACGCTTTTTCAGCGTCAATACTTAACAGAGCTAAGGGTATCTTCTTTTTATGTGCCAAATGTATAGCGTGGAATATCCTGCGGAAGTTGTCTTTTCCCTCCCGGCCCTGAACAAAACCAGACTGTTCCTGTCCTATCAAGCCAGGTAGCAACTTGCTTAGTCTGCAGGCTAAAATCTTGGCCCATAGTTTTAAATCCAAGTTCAAGAGGGAAATCGGGCGATGGCTGCCGCAATTCAGGGGGTCTTTACCCTCTTTAGGTATTAAGGTGACGTAAGATTCAAGCGTCTGCTTAGGTAGGGAATGTCCGTGAATGAGCGCGTTACACACATCTATGAATTTGGGGATGAGGATGTCTTGAAACTTTTTATAATATAATAGAGGTAGGCCATCAGGTCCCGGGCTTTTCCCCGGGGGGAAAGTATTTAGGGTGCTACTTATTTCTTCAGCTGATATTGGTCTAACTAGGTGACTTGATTCTTCTGGTGTTATAGTCGGGAGGTGGAGGGATTCTAAAAAAGTTTTTATGCGTTTCTCCCTCTGGAGTTCCTCTTCTGGGGCACCCGCTTGGTTTAGGTTGTATAGTTTTGAATAAAACTCTTTAAAGGCACTAGCTATTTCTGGGGTGTCATTAGTCAGGTTACCATTTGGCTGTTTAATTGCGGAGATGTGGGTGACATTTCTAGCTTTCTTAAGCAAGGATGACATCAGTTTTCCTCCTTTCTCTCCATGAGCGTAGACCTTGTGATGGAAGTTCATCATTTGCTTCGCTACTCTATGGCCAAGAAGGTCTCATAATTTAAGCCTGAGGTCTGTCAGAGTTTTTTGGTGATCATTACACAGTGAAGCTTTATGCTTCCTTTCAATTGTCGCTATTTCTGCAGTTCTTTTTTTACTCTAGAGCCTAAAGAAATAAAGCACCCTCTAACAAAAGCCTTGTGGGCCTCCCATACAATAGGTTGTGAGCTGTGTGTGGAGGAGTTAAGTGCAAAGTACTCTATAAGTTGAGTTCTGACCTAGTCCAAGTGAAGTTGGTTATACAGCAGAGATTCGTTCAGCTTCCAGCTCCAGTCTCTTTTTGGTGGAGAGGTGAGGGTGAAGGTCGCACAGCATGGAGCATGGTCAGACAAGGTGATATTGCCTATGTCTGCCTTCCTGAAAAAGGGAAGAAGAGATGCAGAGGTTAAGACATGATCTAGACGTTGGTACGTCTTATGGGGAATTCAATAAAAGGAGAAGTCTTTACTAGTAGGGTGAAGGCTTCTCCATACGTCTATCAGACGTAGGTCCTGAAGTTTCTTATAGAGTTTACTAAAGAGTAGGGATGAGCGAACCCGGACTGTATAGTTCGGGTTCGTACCGAATTTTCGGGTGTCCGTGACACGGACCCAAACCCGGACATTTTCGTAAAAGTCCGGGTTCGGGTTCGGTGTTCGTCGCTTTCTTGGCGCTTTTGTGACGCTTTCTTGGCGCTTTTTGAAAGGCTGCAAAGCAGCCAATCAACAAGCGTCATACTGCAGTGTCCCAGGGGGTCAGTAGTGTAGCTATATGTATTCTGGGCTTTGTAGTGCAGGGCAACACACTAACCTGGGATTCACTGTCGTCTTCAATCTGGGCAGATACTGGAACAGGCAGTACATAAATGCTCGTGACGCCAGTGCCAATTGAACGGTGACACGCCGTATAATGTTATGTAGAATAATGGAGTAACCACGTGATAGCCAACCAAAACTGGAACTTTACTGGAATTGTCAATAGTAATCAAGCATGGACATCATTGGAAGCGCAGTTCCATTGAAGACAGTTGGTTTGCATATGCAGACAGTGGTTTTACAAAAGTTACAGACAGGCCGGTTGTAGCAAGGTGGATTTCAGAGGGTTAAACACAGGAGTTACAGTACAGGCGGCTTGCACTCTATTCCTGACTGATCCTGAAAATATGGAACTTATTCTCCAAGGTCTGATGCCCTATCTCTGGCGTATCCTTGGGTATGTCCTTATCACGTACCTCCTCTGTTACTTTGCGTACCTCTTGCCTTATTAAGGTTGCCTCTGTCTTATTCTGGGTCTTCAGGCTGTTTAACTATGCCCTTCTTGCTTCTACGAATACGGGTTCAGGAGGGGAACCTTCTCCTCGGATCTGGAATCCGGTTACAGGGCTTACTCTACCCTCTCAGCACTGAGTCTAGAAACTTCTGCCTTCCTGAGCTAGGCCCTAGCCTATTTATACTGAACTGGGGGCTCCCTCTGCTGGCTGTGACAAGGATTGCCGGTAACCGGCCTGACTGGCTTAAAGGGAGATACACATTCCAACCTAGCAGTGTCGGGTAGCCTACCCGTATGCTGCACACCCCCAGACTTTAACGTGAGTAAGGCCTCGTACTCACACACATGCCTGAACCAACATAAGCTGATGCATAATTTAAACATTACATTATAAATACGAGAAACAACTATTTCGCACAAAAATATCACATTTGCGACTTGATGAACAAATGACGCAAGAAAAAGGGCGTCTTCTTTCTTCCTAGGCACGGCCGCTGACCTGGCACAGCGGACTTAAGGTGAACCAGGTTAGTCTATTTTTCTTGACTGAAGTATAATAAGGAACTACACAGGGTTTCCCCGTGGGTGTAGAACAGGCAAGGGCTCACGTGGAGGAGTCCATTCTTGCGCACAAACGTCAAGCAGGCTATTTCTAGTAACAACTGTTCGGGGGGAGACACCACCAGCATAGTCAAAGTCTCCTAAATGGACTGGCGGACGTCCCCTGGTCATCCGGGTGGACCTTCTCAACACAGGGGTCTCCTCCTTCCTTAGCAACGAGGTAGAAGAGAGAGGAGCAACAGGAGGATCTCCATCCGTGAGACCTTGGTCAGGAACAACAGGAACAACAGGAACAACAGGATCCACTAGAGGGGGAACTGGATCCGGGGCATCTTGAACCGGCTCTTCTGGAAGTAAAGGTACAGTAGGTGCCGGAGCGGGCACCAACAAGTTCAACCATGGTGTCAGAAGCCAATGCATGGGATCAGCGTCATACCTTAGATTACGGACAGCCTGCATAGGATCCTCGGGCTGTATTGATGACTCTGACACAGGGGGTTCAGATATAGAACTCTCGGCACTGGGTTCTGGTGTCAGGCAGAGCTTTAACCGGTTTCGGTGTACAATTTGGGATCCCCTGCCTTCCCGGGTGATCTCATAAGTGTGAGTTCCAACATTTGGGATTGCAGTGACAACATAGGGACTTTGCTCCCATTTACTGTCCAGTTTACTGGTACGTCGGTTATTCTTTAACCATACCACAGCCCCTATTGTCAAGGGTTCTGCATGGGCTGCTTGGTCATAGTCTCTCTGCTGCCGGTCTCTAGCATAGTCCATACGTTCCTGAACAATAGCTTGGGCTGTATTCAATCGCCTTTGGTGTTCAGCAACCCAGTCGGTATTAGGTAATGGGTTGATGCAATCAGGTACGAGTACGTCCAAGGAGTGGTCAGCAGGCAATAACCCTTGGCGCCCAAACATCAAATAGAAGGGGGTATACCCGGTGGAACAGTGTATGGTATGATTGTACGTGAACATGAGCTGTGGCAACAGATTAGGCCAATCTCCCCTGGTTTCAGGAGGCACGGTCCTCAGCATCTCTATCAAGGTCTGATTCATTTTTTCACACAATCCATTACCTTGCGGATGGTAGGCCGTCGTCCGGATCTTCTTACAGTTGTGCAGGCGGCACAGTTCATGAAACAGATGGGACTCAAAAGCAGGACCTTGATCGGTGAGGATCTTTTCTGGACAACCGTAGGGCAGGAGGAAGTGTTTCCAGAACAGTTCGGCTGTAGTCTTGGCCGTCTGGTCTCTCACAGGCACCACTACAACAAACTTAGTGAAATGGTCAATAATAGTCATAGCGTACACATACCCTGAGCGACTAGGTTCCAGCTTCACATGGTCGATGGCGACAAGTTCAAGAGGACGATTACTTACAATGGGTCTCAGTGGTGCCCTCTGATC
This sequence comes from Bufo gargarizans, assembly GCF_014858855.1. Lineage (NCBI taxonomy): Eukaryota > Metazoa > Chordata > Amphibia > Anura > Bufonidae > Bufo > Bufo gargarizans. The sequence continues at coordinate 684,839,532 of NC_058081.1, read as the reverse complement.
ATGGTGTTCACCTCGTTTCAAGGTACAGGCTACACACTCTCGACACCACTTCTCCATGTCTTCTCTCATGCCCACCCAGTAAAACCGCTGGCGGATGTTAGCCTCAGTCTTTTGGACCCCAAAGTGACCGGATTGATTGTGGTACATCTCCAACACCATACCTGCATCTCGTCGGGGTATGAGAATCTGATGCACTCTTTCGTTGGACACTGGGTCTAGGCTTCTCCGTAGCAACAGGCCCTTTTGTATGAAGAGCTGATGGCGCTGTCTCCACAGTTTGATGAGCTCAGGATCTGTACTCTTACGCCGAATCCTCTCAGGGGCTCTGCCACTGGTAATGAAGTCCAACAATTCACCCAGCACTCTACTTTCAGACTGTAGTTTCACCCACCTTTCTTCTTTGAGTTCAGACCTACTGGAGGGTGATGGATCTGCAGCTCTGTCACTGGTAGCCCGAGCCTGATCCTGTTGAGCAAATTTATGGTAGAAGGCCGGCATTTCTACATCTTCCCAAGCATCTCGCACATCATCAGGAGCTGTCTCTGTGGGAAGCCTGGATAAAGCATCAGCATTGTCATTAGTACGTCCAGCACGATATTTTACAGAGAAATCATAGTTGGCGAGGCGAGAGGCCCATCTTTGCTCCAAAGCCCCCAATTTAGCTGTATTTAGATGTGCCAGAGGGTTATTATCAGTGAATGCAATGAAGGGGGTAGCGGCTAGATAATCTTTGAATTTCTCCGTCACTGCTCACACTAATGCCAGGATATCTAGTTTGAAGGAACTATAATTCTGGTCATTTTTCTCAGCTCCTTTCAGGGAGCGGCTTGCATAAGCTATCACTCTTTCTTTTCCCTCTTGCATCTGGGCTAACACAGCCCCCAGGCCTCGCTTGCTAGCATCAGTATACAGATGGAAGGGCTTGCTGTAGTCTGGATAACCTAACACGGGAGGCTCGGTCAGTTTTTTTTTTTAACAACTGGAACGCTATCTCTCTTTCTTCATTCCACTCAATGGGCACTGGAGTTCTAGGACTTTTCTTGGGCTGCCCCCTCAAGAGTTCCTGGATAGGACAGGCTATTTGAGCAAAATGGGGGATAAAACGTCTATAGTAGCCGGCAAAACCAAGGAAACCCCTCACCTCTTTGACGGTAGTGGGGACCGGCCAGTTACGGACAGCCGCTAACTTATCAGGGTCAGGTTGTACGCCCTCTCCGCTTACCACATGCCCCAGGTATTTTACCGCAGGTTTGAGCAAGTGGCACTTGGATGGCTTTACCTTCAGGCCATATTTGATAAGGATTTCAAAGACCTCTGCTAAGTGTTTCAGTGGTCTTCATATGTTTTTGAGTACACAATGACGTCATCTAGATACAGCAGCACTGTTTCGAAGTTTTTGTGACCCAAGCACCGCTCCATTAGTCTCTGGAAAGTTCCTGGGGCATTACATAACCCGAACGGCATAAAATTGAATTCGAACAGGCCCATGGGAGTGGTGAAAGCAGTCTTTTCCCTATCTGCCGGGGCCATGGGCACTTGCCAGTAGCCACTGGTCAAGTCCAATGTGGAGAAATAGGCAGCGGAGACCAGAGCAGTTAGTGACTCCTCAATGCGGGGCAGTGGGTACGCGTCTTTGTGGGTTATTTGATTAATTTTCCTATAGTCCACGCAGAAACGGATACCACCATCCTTCTTCTTTACAAGGACCAGGGGTGCTGCCCACGGGCTACGACTGTCCCGGATTACATTAGAGTCTTTCATCTCTTGGATCATTTCTTTTACAGTCTGATATGAAGTAGGCGGTAAGGGTCTGTATCTCTCCTTGATAGGAGGATGAGAGCCAGTAGGTATGGTGTGTTGTATGGCACTAACCTCTCCATAATCAGTAGCATGTTTACTGAAGGCCTGGTGGTGCTCTTTGACAAGCTGTAGTATCCCTTCTTGTTGACGTTGGGGGGTAGTCTCGTCCCCGACATGTAGCTCTTCCCACCAGGGTACTTGTGACTGGGGCACCGGCGGACATCCGCTGACTGCAGCTGGCGGCTTTTCTGCCACGGGAAGACGGATGATGTCTTGGAAGAACACCTGAGAAAGCTGGGCAACAGGGTAATGCTTAGTAAGCGCAACAGGATGATCACTCAGGTTAATCAGACGGACAGGTACTTTACCTTGGGAGACGTTCACCAGGCACTTGGCAGCTCTCACATAAGGGTAGTTCTCCATCTGGATTGGTTCCACCAGGGCTGGATAATCTTGGCCTTGGACTCCCAGGACAGCACAACACCATAAGAGAGTTTGGGAATTAGGAGGCAAAGTCACAGGCTTATTATCACGGATCCTGGCAGTACAAATTTCTCCTTTCCCGTTAGCAAACCTCTGCTGGGCACTTAACACAGTGATAGTCTTTTGAATCACCCTCTTGGATGCAGAGGAAGCAGTGGGCAGAGTCTGGTGTAATACGGCAAGTATTTCTGCATAACAGTTTTTGAAGCCATTGGTGCCTAGAATGACAGGATGTCCTCCTCTGTCGCCGGCCTGTACTACTATCACCCCCTGTTGAGGTAAGGTTACTTCTCCCACCTGCAGGGTGGGTTCCCAGTATCCATGAATCTTTACTGGTTTGCCATTGCTGGCGATAATCTCTACCCAGGATTCAGGCGGCTGGGTCAATTGGTTGGTGTCCCAGAATCTTTCAAAGGCGGGCAGCTGAATAGTAGTGACCTGAGACCCAGTATCTAATAGGGCTTCAAAGGGGACCCCGTTAATCTCTACATTGATTTTAGGATGGGATCCTACATACCGTGGCATCCAATTTGGATCCTTTGGACCTAGTGTTCTACCTCCCGAGGGGTGGTCCTCAGCCTCATGGGTTGCCCGTTTAACTGCCAGCACGTGGATTCTGTGTGTCCCACCTTTTTGCAGTATGTACACACGGACCGCTTGCGATCCCTATTGCGCCTCCCAGGATCCCTGGGGTGAGTCTCTTGGTATGGAGGTGGGAACGGCTTAGGAGGTGACAGGAACTCTTCTTCTGACATCATGGGTTTTTCCCATTCCTCCATTTTTCTGCACACTCTCTCTAGGCTTTTAGTGAGGTGATTTACTTGCTCTGTCAGCATGGCGATAGTATCGGTAGCTGTAGCTTGAACAGCTTGACCGGCCTCAGCTCGGTTAATGATAAGCGGTTTTGACCTGCAGGCTGATAACTCAGGTGGTGTGCTCAACTCTGTAGATACTGCTGACCCCAGAATTTTATAGCCAGTTCTTTAAAGTCCAGAAAGGTACTGTTAGGGTGTTGGGCGGACAGCATCTTTAATTGGGTCCTTATTTGCTCACTAGACACTCCGGTAATAAATTGTTCCCTCAGGGTCTGATCCTGGTTATCAGCTTCCTTGGGATCTATCTGGATTACAGCCCCCAAAGCCTCCTGAAGTGATAGGGCATAGTCACGGAGGGACTCACCGGACTTCTGCTTCTTGCCAAAGAAGTGCATCTTTATCTCTGAGGCAGTCCTCGTTTCAAAAGTGGCCCTGAGGCTGGTGAATATCTGCTCTAGAGTACTCCGTTCCGCAGCAGGCCAGGATAATACCTCTCTGCGGGCAGCCCCCTCCAGTTGCGCTAGCAAGATTTCCATTTGCTGATCGGCATTTATGGGGTACAGTTTGAATAAGGCCAGCAACTTTTCTTTAAAGTCTCTTAGGGTATGGGCCTCTCCGTTATAGCGGGGAAACCATGGGGCCCCAAAATAGTAAGGCATGGTAAAGGGCATCACGCTGGGGGCTATAAGATGATTAGGAGCCGCAAGCTCTCCCGGGTCCGGCCGCTCGGCAACTCCCGGATCTGACATGTTAGTTTAATAAGATGCGGCCGCTGGCGACTAAAAGGGCCGGAACAATCCCCTTCCCTCCGGATACAAGTTCTTACCGGTATCGCCGGGTGTGAAGCAGGCCAAATCTCGAGAGACTCCGGACTTCCTGCGACCGCGGTGACGTAGAGGAAACAGGGCCGCGGCGGTGCGATGATGAAGAGGGGCGGGCTTTTCGGTGTCTTTGAAGGGATCCGCCCACGAAGGTCCTTAGCAGCGCGGGAAACTTTACTCCAGGCGGCCGGTGGCCATCTTGATCACCATTCCCTGACAGCAAGCAGGGTTGTTGAGGAGTTAATGAATTATAATCCACAACCACGATTTTCTTTTCATGGGGGTAGCGCAACACAGCACAGCGCCTCCTATTTCTCCCAGGCACGATTGTAATCCACCGATTTGGGAATAAAGGGTACAGTCCTTGCAATACGGTGGTGGAATAGTTAAAGCACACAGTTCACACTTCTCTGCACTCCAGAAGTATGCGGATCCTGTTCGTGACGCCAAAAAGAGCGATGCAGTGTCCCAGGGGTTCAGTAGTGTAGCTATAGGTATGCTGGGCTTTGTAGTGCAGGGCAACCCACTAACCTGGGATTCACTGTCGTCTTCAATCTGGGCAGATACTGGAACAGGCAGTACATAAATGTTCGTGACGCCAGTGCCAATTGAACGGTGACACGCCGTATAATGTTATGTAGAATAATGGAGTAACCACGTGATAGCCAACCAAAACTGGAACTTTACTGGAATTGTCAATAGTAATCAAGCATGGACATCATTGGAAGCGCAGTTCCATTGAAGACAGTTGGTTTGCATATGCAGACAGTGGTTTTACAAAAGTTACAGACAGGCCGGTTGTAGCAAGGTGGATTTCAGAGGGTTAAACACAGGAGTTACAGTACAGGCGGCTTGCACTCTATTCCTGACTGATCCTGAAAATATGGAACTTATTCTCCAAGGTCTGATGCCCTATCTCTGGCGTATCCTTGGGTATGTCCTTATCACGTACCTCCTCTGTTACTTTGCGTACCTCTTGCCTTATTAAGGTTGCCTCTGTCTTATTCTGGGTCTTCAGGCTGTTTAACTATGCCCTTCTTGCTTCTACGAATACGGGCTCAGGAGGGGAACCTTCTCCTCGGATCTGGAATCCGGTTACAGGGCTTACTCTACCCTCTCAGCACTGAGTCTAGAAACTTCTGCCTTCCTGAGCTAGGCCCTAGCCTATTTATACTGAACTGGGGGCTCCCTCTGCTGGCTGTGACAAGGATTGCCGGTAACCGGCCTGACTGGCTTAAAGGGAAATACACATTCCAACCTAGCAGTGTCGGGTAGCCTACCCGTATGCTGCAATACTACTTGCCCCAAGAGGCCGTCACAGCCATGCCTACTATTGGCATGGCTGTGATTGGCCAGAGCACCATGTGACCCAGCCTCTATTTAAGCTGGAGTCACATAGCGCCGCCCGTCACTCTGCTCTGATTAGCGTAGGGAGAGGTTGCTGCTGCGACATTAGGGTGAGATTAGGCAGATTAACTCCTCCAAAGGACTTGATTATTGATCGATCTGCAGCTGTGGGTCATTGAGCTGCTGATACTCAATTGCTCACTGTTTTTAGGCTGCCCAGACCGTTTGTCAGTCACTTTTTTCTGGGGTGATCGGCAGCCATTTTGTGTCTTGTGGTGCGCCAGCACAAGCTGCGACCAAGTGCATTTAACCCTCAATGGTGTGGTTGTTTTTTGGCTAAAGCCTACATCAGGGTGAAGCTGTCACACCAAGTGCATTTAACCAGCAATAGTCTGTTTATTTTTTGGCCATATACTACATCAGGGGCAAGCTGCGCCTGTCACCAAGTGCATTTAACCCTCAATGGTGTGGTTGTTTTTTGGCTAAAGCCTACATCAGGGTGAAGCTGTCACACCAAGTGCATTTAACCAGCAATAGTCTGTTAATTTTTTGGCCATATACTAAATCAGGGGCAAGCTGCACCCGTCACCAAGTGCATTTAACCCTCAATAGTCTGTTCATTTTTTGGCCATATACTACATCAGGGGCAAGCTGCGCCCGTCACCAAGTGCATTTAACCCTCAGTAGTGTGGTTGGTCAGGCTGTCACACCAAGTGCATTTAAACAGCAATAGTCTGTTTATTTTTTGGCCATATACTACATCAGGGGCAAGCTGCGCCTGTCACCAAGTGCATTTAACCCTCAATGATGTGGTTGTTTTTTGGCTAAAGCCTACATCAGGGTGAAGCTGTCACACCAAGTGCATTTAACCAGCAATAGTCTGTTCATTTTTTGGCCATATACTACATCAGGGGCAAGCTGCGCCTGTCACCAAGTGTATTTAACCCTCAGTAGTGTGGTTGGTCAAGCTGTCACACCAAGTGCATTTAACCAGCAATAGTGTGGTTATTTTTTGGTCATATCCCAGTCTAATTCTGTCAGTAAATCTATACCTGTAACCCAGCGCCTAAATACTAGGCCTCAAATTTATATGCCGCTAAATCTGTCGTTACTGCTGTACTGTTGTGGCTGGGAAAGTTATTTAGTGTCTGTCAAAGCACATTTTTTGTTCTGGGTTGAAATACAATTCCCAATTTAGCAATTTCATAATTTAGTGGTTTCTGCTGTATCAGAGCTATTTGAAATCTATCCCTAAAAGGGTAGATCATATTGAAGGTGCACATAGGGACATTCAGAATAACTTCACACACATGCTACTGTGCATTTCCAAGTCTAATTCTGTCACTAAATCCATACCGGTCACCCAGCGCCTAAATACTAGGCCTCAAATTTATATCCAGCTGAATTTGAATACAATACATTGGGCCAAATAATATATTTGTTGTTGTGGTGAACGATAACAATGAGGAAAACATCTAGTAAGGGACGCGGACGTGGACATGGTCGTGGTGGTGTTAGTGGACCCTCTGGTGCTGGGAGAGGACGTGGCCGTTCTGCCACATCCACACGTCCTAGTGTACCAACTACCTCAGGTCCCAGTAGCCGCCAGAATTTACAGCGATATATGGTGGGGCCCAATGCCGTTCTAAGGATGGTAAGGCCTGAGCAGGTACAGGCATTAGTCAATTGGGTGGCCGACAGTGGATCCAGCACGTTCACATTATCTCCCACCCAGTCTTCTGCAGAAAGCGCACAGATGGCGCCTGAAAACCAACCCCATCAGTCTGTCACATCACCCCCATGCATACCAGGGAAACTGTCTCAGCCTCAAGTTATGCAGCAGTCTCTTATGCTGTTTGAAGACTCCGCTGGCAGGATTTCCCAAGGGCATCCACCTAGCCCTTCCCCAGCGGTGAAAGACATAGAATGCACAGACGCACAACCACTTATGTTTCCTGATGATGAGGACATGGGAATACCACCTCAGCACGTCTCTGATGATGACGAAACACAGGTGCCAACTGCTGCATCTTTCTGCAGTGTGCAGACTGAACAGGAGGTCAGGGATCAAGACTGAGTGGAAGACTATGCAGGGGACGATGAGGTCCTAGACCCCACATGGAATGAAGGTCGTGCCACTGACTTTCACAGTTCGGAGGAAGAGGCAGTGGTGAGACCGAGCCAACAGCGTAGCAAAAGAGGGAGCAGTGGGCAAAAGCAGAACACCCGCCGCCAAGAGACTCCGCCTGCTACTGACCGCTGCCATCTGGGACCGAGCACCCCAAAGGCAGCTTCAAGGAGTTCCCTGGCATGGCACTTCTTCAAACAATGTGCTGACGACAAGACCCGAGTGGTTTGCACGCTGTGCCATCAGAGCCTGAAGCGAGGCATTAACATTCTGAACCTTAGCACAACCTGCATGACCAGGCACCTGCATGCAAAGCATGAACTGCAGTGGAGTAAACACCTTAAAACCAAGGAAGTCACTCAGGCTCCCCCTGCTACCTCTTCTGCTGCTGCCGCCTCGGCCTCTTCTGCTGCTGCCGCCTCGGCCTCTTCCTCCGCCTCTGGAGGAACGTTGGCACCTGCCGCCCAGCATACAGGGGATGTACCACCAACACCACCACCACCTCCGTCACCAAGCATCTCAACCATGTCACACGGCAGCGTTCAGCTCTCCATCTCACAAACATTTGAGAGAAAGCGTAAATTCCCACCTAGCCACCCTCGATCCCTGGCCCTGCATGCCAGCATTTCTAAACTACTGGCCTATGAAATGCTGTCATTTAGGCTGGTGGACACAGACCGCTTCAAACAGCTCATGTCGCTTGCTGTCCCACAGTATGTTGTTCCCAGCCGCCACTACTTCTCCAAGAGAGCCGTGCCTTCCCTGCACAACCAAGTATCCAATAAAATCAAGTGTGCACTGCGCAACGCCATCTGTGGCAAGGTCCACCTAACCACAGATACGTGGACCAGTAAGCACGGCCAGGGACGCTATATCTCCCTAACTGCACACTGGGTAAATGTAGTGGCAGCTGGGCCCCAGGCAGAGAGCTGTTTGGCGCACGTCCTTCCGCCGCCAAGGATCGCAGGGCAACATTCTTTGCCTCCTGTTGCCACCTCCTCCTACTCAGCTTCCTCCTCCTCTTCTTCCACCTGCTCATCCAGTCAGCCACACACCTTCACCACCAACTTCAGCACAGCCCGGGGTAAACGTCAGCAGGCCATTCTGAAACTCATATGTTTGGGGGACAGGCCCCACACCGCACAGGAGTTGTGGCGGGGTATAGAACAACAGACCGACGAGTGGTTGCTGCCGGTGAGCCTCAAGCCCGGCCAGGTGGTGTGCGATAATGGGCGAAATCTCGTTGCAGCTCTGGGACTAGCCGGTTTGACGCACATCCCTTGCTTGGCGCATGTGCTGAATTTGGTGGTGCAGAAGTTCATTCACAACTACCCCGACATGTCAGAGCTGCTGCATAAAGTGCGGGCCGTCTGTGCGCGCTTCCGGCGTTCACATCCTGCCGCTGCTCGCCTGTCTGCGCTACAGCGTAACTTCGGCCTTCCCGCTCACCGCCTCATATGCGACGTGCCCACCAGGTGGAACTCCACCTTGCACATGCTGGACAGACTGTGCGAGCAGCAGCAGGCCATAATGGAGTTTCAGCTGCCGCACGCACGGGTCAGTCGCACTGCGGAACAGCACCACTTCACCACCAATGACTAGGCCTCCATGCGAGACCTGTGTGCCCTGTTGCGCTGTTTCGAGTACTCCACCAACATGGCCAGTGGCGATGACGCCGTTATCAGCGTTACAATACCACTTCTATGTCTTCTTGAGAAAACACTTAGGGCGATGATGGAAGAGGAGGTGGCCCAGGAGGAGGAGGAGGAGGAGGAAGAGGGGTCATTTTTAGCACTTTCAGGCCAGTCTCTTCGAAGTGACTCAGAGGGAGGTTTATTTCAACAGCAGAGGCCAGGTACAAATGTGGCCAGCCAGGGCCCACTACTGGAGGACGAGGAGGACGAGGATGAGGAGGAGATGGAGGAGGATGAAGATGAAGCATGGTAACAGCGGGGTGGCACTCAACGCAGCTCGGGCCCATCATTGGTGCGTGGCTGGGGGGAAAGGCAGGACGATGACGATACGCCTCCCACAGAGGACAGCTTGTCCTTACCCCTGGGCAGCCTGGCACACATGAGCGACTACATGCTGCAGTGCCTGCGCAACGACAGCAGAGTTGCCCACATTTTAACGTGTGCGGACTACTGGGTTGCCACCCTGCTGGATCCACGGTACAAAGACAATGTGCCCACCTTACTTCCTGCACTGGAGCGTGATAGGAAGATGCGCGAGTACAAGCGCACGTTGGTAGACGCGCTACTGAGAGCATTCCCAAATGTGACAGGGGAACAAGTGAAGCCCAAGGCCAAGGCAGAGGAGGAGCAAGAGGTCGCCAAGGCAGCTGTGTCACGGCCAGCTCCTCTGAGGGCAGGGTTAGCATGGCAGAGATGTGGAAAACTTTTGTCAACACGCCACAGCTAACTGCACCACCACCTGATACGCAACGTGTTAGCAGAAGGCAACATTTCACTAACATGGTGGAACAGTACGTGTGCACACCCCTCCACGTACTGACTGATGGTTCGGCCCCATTCAACTTCTGGGTCTCTAAATTGTCCACGTGGCCAGAGCTAGCCTTTTATGCCTTGGAGGTGCTGGCCTGCCGGCGGCCAGCGTTTTGTCTGAACGTGTATTCAGCACGGCAGGGGGCGTCATTACAGACAAACGCAGCCGCCTGTCTACAGCCAATGTGGACAAGCTGATGTTCATAAAAATGAACCAGGCATGGATCCCACAGGACCTGTCCGTCTCTTGTCCAGATTAGACATTAACTACCTCCCCTTAACCATATATTATTGGACTCCAGGGCACTTCCTCATTCAATCCTATTTTTATTTTCATTTTGCCATTATATTGCGAGGCTACCCAAAGTTGAATGAACCTCTCCTCTGTCTGGGTGCCGGGGCCTAAATATATGCCAATGGACTGTTCCAATGTTGGGTGACGTGAAGCCTGATTCTCTGCTATGACATGCAGACTGATTCTCTGCCGACATGAAGCCAGATTGTCTGTTACGGGACCTCTCTCCTCTGCCTGTGTGCTGGGCCTAAATATATGACAATGGACTGTTGCAGTGGTGGCTGACGTGAAGCCTGATTCTCTGCTATGACATGCAGACTGATTCTCTGCTGACATGAAGCCAGATTCTCTGTTACGGGACCTCTCTCCTCTGCCTGGGTGCTGGGCCTAAATATATGCCAATGGACTGTTGCAGTGGTGGCTGACGTGAAGCCTGATTCTCTGCTATGACATGCAGACTGATTCTCTGCTGACATGAAGACAGATTCTCTGTTACGGGACCTCTCTCCCCTGCCTGTGTGCTGGGCCTAAATATATGCCAATGGACTGTTGCAGTGGTGGCTGACGTGAAGCCTGATTCTCTGCTATGACATGCAGACTGATTCTCTGCTGACATGAAGCCAGAGTCTCTGTTACGGGACCTCTCTCCTCTGCCTGGGTGCTGGGCCTAAATATATGCCAATGGACTGTTGCAGTGGTGGCTGACGTGAAGCCTGATTCTCTGCTATGACATGCAGACTGATTCTCTGCTGACATGAAGCCAGATTCTCTGTTACAGGACCTCTCTCCTCTGCCTGGGTGCTGGGCCTAAATATATGCTAATGGACTGTTGCAGTGGTGGGTGACGTGAAGCCTGATTCTCTGCTATGACATGCAGACTGATTCTCTGCTGACATGAAGACAGATTCTCTGTTACGGGACCTCTCTCCCCTGCCTGTGTGCTGGGCCTAAATATATGCCAATGGACTGTTGCAGTGGTGGCTGACGTGAAGCCTGATTCTCTGCTATGACATGCAGACTGATTCTCTGCTGACATGAAGCCAGAGTCTCTGTTACGGGACCTCTCTCCTCTGCCTGGGTGCTGGGCCTAAATATATGCCAATGGACTGTTGCAGTGGTGGCTGACGTGAAGCCTGATTCTCTGCTATGACATGCAGACTGATTCTCTGCTGACATGAAGCCAGAATCTCTGTTACGGGACCTCTCTCCTCTGCCTGGGTGCCGGGGCCTACATATCTGACAATGGACTGTTCCAGTGTTGGGTGACGTGAAGCATGATTCTCTGCTATGACATGAAGACTGATTCTCTGCTGACATGAAGCCAGATTCTCTGTTAAGGGACCTCTCTCCTCTGCCTGGGTGCCTGGGACTAAATATCTGACAATGGACTGTTACAGTGGTGGGTGACGTGAAGCCAGATTCTCTGCTATGGGACCTCTCTCCAATTGATATTGGTTAATGTTTATTTATTTTATTTTTATTTTTATTCATTTCCCTATCCACATTTGTTTGCAGGGGATTTACCTACATGTTGCTCTTTCCTGGGCTTTTTTACAGCCTTTTTAGTGCCGAAAAGTTCGGGTCCCCATTGACTTCAATGGGGTTCGGGTTCGGGACGAAGTTCGGATCGGGTTCGGATCCCGAACCCGAATATTTCCGGGAAGTTCGGCTGAACTTCTCGAACCCGAACATCCAGGTGTTCGCTCAACTCTACTAAGGAGCCTTTGCGTCACCTGGGATTTAGCTGAGGATGAGTTAACGGCTGGATTTAAGACTAGGTTTAAGTCCGCTCCTAAAATCATCTGCCCTTCAGCAAAGAGTTTAAGTGTGTTTAAGGCTTGTAAAAGCCATTGTACAGGAGACTTATTTGGGACATAAAGATTTGCTAAAGTAAACTTACGATCTGCTATTAAGCCTTTGACAAAGAGAAGGCGTTCCTCTGCGTCTGTGTGTTGCTGTAATACTGTGAACGGGATGGATTGGTGGATTGCTATAGCTACCCCTTTAGAGGCCGAAGTTGGTTGGACACTATGAAACCAATGAGCAAACGGACGCTTAGGCATCTTTGGCATATTCTTCTGGCTAAGGTGAGTTTCCTGAAGGAACACTATCTGTGAACCTAATTTTCTGAGGGCTAACATGACCCCGTTTCTGTGGTGAGTTTAAACCTTTGACATTGAATGTCGTGACCTTTATATCAGTCATCTTTGTACGCAAGAAGTTTGCTGCTGAGGCAGAATTGCAATCTGTAAGATCTCCTTATGAGACTTTTGTGAGCCTAAGAGAGATATCTACGAGAGGGAGGAGGTGTGAGGGGGGGGGGGGGGTTAAAGAAGGGGGGGGGGGTGAGTAAGGAAAAGAGATAGGAGAAAAAGAAGCAAGAAGAAGGAAGAAAGAAGAAACAAGCACTGGTTCTAATAGGTACCGAAGTTAAGACCGGTGAGTGTGCTATCAGAACAGGAGCAAACAGTTATGTGTGTAGATAGCAGGGGGGGAGAACACAAATATATATCTAGCCTGTACGTGGTACCTAGACATCACAACCATGGGGCATAGTACAATATTTAGTGACCTTAATCTGTAACTTAACGTCTAGATCTTATAGTCAGAAGTATAAATGTTGGTCAAAACCTAAAGTATTTTGTAGTTAGATGAAAAAGAGGGCCAGGGACCTGCACTGGAGTAGCCAGGAGGATGGGAGTATAAGTATATTGGGCGTGTTACATCGGGGTTGGCTAATTTCGAGCATAACTTACTGTTTGTCTAAAGCATGGTAAGGGGAGGTAAGTATCAGCATATGACTCCTAAAGGCTAATACTCAAGTCGTGTTAAAAAATGGGGGTGACTGCTAGTGGTCCCTATCTATTCCACTTCCCGGTCAGGTTGAGCACAGAAGCATTAACAGTAAGTACATTTTAACCTCCTATCATACGAATAATCAATCTGTCTGTGTCGGTGTCGCCTACAACATCCAGCTCAATCAGCGAGCTGAGTGCAATAAGGAACCGAGATTTGTTTGGTGAGTCAGAGGCAAGGGACTCTAATCGGATACATATCTCGTGCCATACTCTGATCGCCATCTCATGGTAATCACATGGTAAGTCTTGACAGGGATATATTTATTTCCTGATTTCATGTGTGAGTAGTCGCATGTTAGCAGATAAGATAACGTTCTCTAGGTAGTTGAGGACCATAGCAAATCATGCTACATCCAGGTACAAGGGATTTTTTTTCCACGGAGTGAATCCAACAGGGGCTTCAGTATGCGCCTTTTCGCTAGAGTCGATGGAGCAATGTCCTGATATAGGGCAATTTCCGCATCTCCATACGTGATCCGACTTCTAGCACGAGCCGCCTCCATGATCAGTGCTGTGTCCACAAAGGACAGTAGGCCGCACACCACATCTCTTGGTCTCTCGTTCGGTTTCGGTTGGGGTCTTAGCGCTCTATGTATGCGCTCGATAACAATCGACGCAGCCGAGTCAGATTCTAAGATGTCTGCGAATATCTCCATAGCTACTTTATGTAGCGATTCAGCGGCCCAGATCTCAGGGAGGCCTTTTATATGTATGTTGCGCCGTCTTCTTCGGTTTTCCTGGTCTTCCAGCAGCGAAAAGGCTCTACTGAGTTCCTCAGCATGGGCGGTAAGACACTCAGCCACTCCGTTGGCATGCGATCCTAGGTCTTGCGTCACTTGCTCCAGGGCCTCCACCCTGTGTCCCACTTGGGAGATCTCGGTTTTGATATCTTCTAGCTCAGTCAAGACTGGTCTGAGAGCTTTATCTAGTGCTTGGCTAAGCACTTTAGTGAGGAAGGATTTAGACACGGGTGCCGTATCCCGCTCTTCAGTCTCACCGCCATGTTCGCTATCTTCTCCTGAGTCTTCAGCTTTAGTCTCCTTTATGCGCACCGCCACCATTTTGGCGCCAGCTCCCGGCGAGTGTGAGCTTCTCTTTTTCAATAATTTCTGCATGTCTTGCTGGCCTTTGTGAGATCGAGGGGTATCTGGGGGGTCTAGTCCCCTATCTCTGCCATATTTGACCATTTCTGTCCTGGTCACCGCTATTTACAAGGCTGTAGATGCTAGTACGAGGAGGAGCAGGTCTTTCACACAGCCATCCACGCCAACGTCTAGGCTCCGCCCCCCCAGCATTGTTTTTTTAACATTTATTTTTCCTTTTTTTAGGTTTAATTTGGGGGATAACGATTAATTCTTATTAAAAAGATTTTTTTTAAATTATAGCTTTATTTTTATTACATATTAAAACTGACACAAAGATTTATTGCAATGGGTCCCCTATTTTGTGACAATCATTTTGATATATAACATGTATAGGTTTGCTTGAACGGCGCAATTATGGCGACAGTTTCCGTTATCAATAGCATTTTATTTTTTATTTTTTTTACTTATACTTTAATTTATTTTTGGCACATAATATTTCCCCCAAGAGATCATTAAAAGACATCTGGAGGAAACTGACATTTCTTTTTTACTTTTTTGTTTCCATTGTAACTGGGACATCCACAGGAGCCCCATTTATAGGAGAAAACTGCCCCCTGTAGCGGCATTACACACAGGCATTGCTGGTTGCGCAACAACTGTTGCTAGGTAGCCCTAGCCTTAAGATCCTGTCAGGTTCTGACGGTTTATTACTGCTCTTGCCTACTCCGGTTCCGGCAGGAGAGCACTGCACAAGTAAAGGGAGTGAGAGTAGTAAGCGGCTGAGCCACTTTCTCTATTGGTCTCACCAGTGACCACCGGGGGTCTCTGGGCAGGAGCAGAGCTGCACCGGAGAAGGCAAGAGCGGAAATAAACCACTACTGTCTTCTCCTCAGGGTCTCCGCTGTGTCTAACAGAGAAGACCCTACTTGCACGGCGCTTGCAGGAGCTTAAGGCTAGGGCTGCACAGCAACAGTTGTTGTACAACTTCTTGTTGCGCAACAATTTTTATAATGATAGTCTATGGTGTCACACTCCGACATGTGACATGCTGTTACTGCGACACGACAGTCGCAAAAAATCCATCCAAGACTTTGTGCTTCTAGGACGTATATAGTCAGTGGGCAGTCGTGAAGTGGTTAAGACTATTTATCATGCCTTTATTTCAGAATTCTGTCTTCAAAAAGTCACAAAATAGGGCTTTTGCAGCATTTTTGGATTCACTTGTCCACAAATGTTGCTATTTTTTGCATTTTTACCCCACTCCCTCCAGTTTTGAAATATGGGTAGGAAAGTAGATGTAGTTAGCTAGGGTTTCACTCCAGATTTAATCACTGAGCCTTTTTTAAGAGCTGCAAAATAGTTGCAACTGCACTCCGGTAAGAGGATGGAGTAGGAAAACTGGAGTAGCTTTTCTACTAAAAAAGTGTTATATTTGAAGGGATTGTCCACTTTTTTTACATTCATGACCAATCCTCAGGATAGGACATCAATATCCGATCGGCAGGGGTCTGACACCTGACACCCAAGCCGATCAGCGTCTTACACGTCTCATTCAGTTCAATAGTATGGGGTAATTACACTTCTTGCCATCTACATTGCAGCAGCGGGCAGATAAACAGTGAAAAGAACAGTTCTTTTCAACCAGCTGATCAGCGGGGGTGCCAGCAGTCAGGCCCCCTCCAATCTGATATTGATGACCTAGCCTGAGGATAGGTCTTCAATAGAGATGGGCGAATTTTTCAAAAATTTGATTCGGCCGGTAGCCGAATTTATTCACAGAGAATCACGTTAAAAACATGCTATTTCCTGGCTGCAGAGAGCCTCTATAGTGGTGTAGAACTTAAGGAACTGCTTGAACACGTGTGCCATGCAGGGCGCATGGCTCAGCCCTCCTTTTCGCTGCGCCGACATCTTGTTCTTCCCGTTGTCGGTCATAATGGTTCCGATTTTGAATTGTTGCGGAGAAAGGCAGGATGTGATTTCTTGATGAAGGACACTGAGCAGTTCCTCCCTTGTGTGACTCCATTTGCCTAGGCAAACGAGGTGCAGAACAGCATGTGGTATGCTCGAGGGGCACTGTGAATTGTCCCTGCAGTGGAGGCTGAGGACACGGTGGAGGATGAGGAGGCAGAGGCGAACATTGTCGCAGGACCAACGTCGTGACAACGTGGAGGCGGAATCGACGTCACCTGGCCAAGTTGCTGGTGTGGCTGTGCAGGAACCACATTCACCCAGTGGGCCATAAAGGACATTTATTGTCCCTGACCATAGTTACAGCTCCACACATCGGCGCTGCCGTGCACTTTGGCAGACACTGACAGGCTCAAGGACTGGCCCACCTTCTGTTCCACATGTGTGTGCAGGGCTGATACTGCCTTTTTGGCAAAGAAATGACGGCTTGGGACTCTCCCCTTCTGCTTGGCACAAGCGATCAGTTCTTTGAAAGGTGCAGAGTCCACAACTTGGAAAGGGAGAGACTGCAGCACCAGCAACTTGGACTGAAGCACAT
Source organism: Bufo gargarizans (assembly GCF_014858855.1). NCBI lineage: Eukaryota > Metazoa > Chordata > Amphibia > Anura > Bufonidae > Bufo > Bufo gargarizans. The sequence continues at coordinate 684,822,887 of NC_058081.1, read as the reverse complement.
TCAGCTTCTGCGCCGTTGGATGAGTGCGCGCATACTGTTGTCTCTTGGCAATCGCTTCGGTGATCGTTTGCTAACAGAATGACTGACGAGGAGGAGGAGCAGAAGAATAAGGACCAGCAGATGATGGGAAGGACAGACAGCTCCCTTCAGCTGAGGTGGTGGAGCTTGGACTGCCTGAAACTGGGTGCATACCACTGGGTGATGCAACGGTTGCTTCGGCAGGCTGGTCCACCACATCGGAGCAACGGCTGTCCCAGGCCACTTTATGGTGACGCTGCATATGTTGACGCAGGGCGGTGGTGCCAAAATTGGCACCCTGGCCACTCTCCACCTTCTGCCCACAGATTCTACATATGGCCATGTTCACCTCCTCCAGCGGCTTAACAAATAACTGCCACACTGCCGAGTAGGTGATTTTACCCCCAATACTATGCACAGACTAACCGTTACAGCCGATGCTTCTGTGAACCCGTGCACCACTACTTTACGGGCAGGTAGGTTCCTGCGAAGCGGGTGGTCTACCCCGGCACGTTTGACTACCGACCTCCCACTGCTGCCACCCTGCTGACTCCCGGCGATGCTAGTGACTTGCTGGCTCACTGGCAAGCTGTCACCCCTTTTACATGATGATGAAGCCCCTTCGTCACCCGCCTCCCAAGTGTGATAAGCTACATCATCATCGATTACTGTCTGCACGTCACTGATGTCCTCCTCAACGGTCTCTGGGTCAGAAGCCTCACAACACCAGTTTCCACGCCACTCTCCTCATCACTACTTGCCCACCTAGCGGAGGAAGCGGTGGATGTCTCCTCCACATCTTGGCTGGGCAGTAGCTGCTGACTGTCCTCTAGTAGCTTGTCCTCACTGTAGAGTGGAGCTGAGCCCACAGCATATAATACTTTTCGATCTGAGTGAACAGAAAAGGACAGAGGCAGGCTGAGGACAGGTGAGGGCACAGGGCCTGCTCCCAGGCCATGCCAACTAAGGGTTGTGTCTGACAAACCCACCCACTCTTGGTTGGGGGTGTCTGATCTCACTTGGGACGAAGTGAATGACCGAGTCAACTATTCAAGAACCGCTGGATTGCTGGTCAAGACACGACCGCTAGATGACACAGGGAGCTCAGGCCTCTCGCTACGACTCCTGCTGACTTGCCCTCTTACCCAGCTGCGACCTGTGCCTGCACCAGAAACATTTAGGCTTTTGCCACTCCCCTGTGTAAGGCCTGGCACTTCTCTGTTTGACATACTGTTAGATCTAATAAATAAATAAAAAGAAAATTAAAACACCACAAAAAAGTCTGTAATTTTCTCACTCCACCACACAAAAGCTAATAAGCCCTTTTTCCCACTAATACACGCCAAACAGCGTTGTGATTGTCTCACTTCACCACACGACAAATACTTTTTGTTCCACTAATACACGTCAAAAAGGATTTCATAACATAAAACTGCACCGCTGAATGGCAAATATATATATTTTTTCCCACTTATACACGCCACAAAAGTCTTTAGAACATATAACTGCACCGGTGAACAGCAAATATATATTTATTTTTCCACTAATACACACCAAAAAGGGCTTAAGAATATATAACTGCACTGCTGAATGGCAAACAGGCCCTTATTTGTAATAAACCCTGTAAATGGCTGTATCAAACAGCACTGCACCCCAATAACAAGAACGGTTTGCTGGAATTACAGAGCTGTATAATGGCAATTTGGCTCCGCAGTCAGTGGAGCAAGGTGTAATAGTATTGTTTCTATTACCCAGGCTGTAAACACCCCGATTGGACCCTGTTTTGCTTCAATACTGTGTAATAATTCCTCCCTATCCTTTCCCTACACTTCTACTAATCTTTCTCTGAACTTGTAAATCGTTTTTTCAGCACAAGGAACTCTTTCCTAGCATTGTCACTAGCGCCTGCTAACGTTTCTTCCTGCACTAAGCACACTGAAAAATTGCAGAACGGAATGGACGGGCCCTGCTGCAGCCTGCAGAGCACCATCAGCTCTGCTGGACCTGGAAGCCCAAGCTACAAGCCTCAGGAGCCAGGAGTAAAAGTTCCCTGGATAAATATAAAGAGAGAGAGTCAGACTACAGAAAGCTAAGTACAGAAGAAAGGAAAAGTTCCTATTTAATTCTGTCAGCACATCAGAGCCAGAGAGCAACTGATGTAGCAGAGGCGAGTGTGTTTGCCTGCCAGAATTCATGCCAAAGCTTGCTGGTAACCAATATAAAGCTGGAAGATTGTTTCCTGATGGAAGTTTATTCAAGAAAAGCTGTTATCAACTCCAATACAAGTCTGGACTCCATTTCTTTCATCATCCCTTCATCAACTATGCCTTGCACTGCAGCGGACAACACTTGGGGTTTAAGGATATCCAGGTAGGAGCACATTGACACATGCACTGCCACATTTAAAGGGACATTGTAGGCTACCCTTATACCACTTTGGCATTCCTACAACTGGTTACCACCAACACCGTCCACTTAAGTGGACTCTGTCCCTTGTTGCTGAAATGCAACTGGCGTCACGACAAAAACTCTCACTTTAAGAGACCCCCGGCTGCGTGTCCTGACCGCCTTACATGTCCTCACTCATGCAGTAGCCATTTTAGGAGGAAATGCGATTAGTTACCACAAAGCGTGAGGAAATTTGGATTTGGTGCGAATAGAATTTTTTAAGAAATTTGGATCGAATTCCACTTTGTCAACTTCGATTCCCTCATCTCTAGTCTTCAATATAGGAAAAGTGGAAAGACAAATGTATTAAACATGTGACAATTGATAAATGTGGCATAAAGTACGCCAACACAGTCTATAGCAAAACAAATTTCAAATATTACCCTCATGATAAATCCCCCCCCCCCCCATGGTTCATATTTCTAGACAATGAAAATTGCCCCACTATTAGTATTTCTGCCCCACTATTCTGTACAATATGACACCTATAATATTAGAGAAAAGTATAATGAAGATACAGTATATTACGTAGTACGATGGACAAGGGCCAAGGATAACACCTGCTTGGAGTTTGTATGTTCTCCCCGTGTTTGCTTGGTTTCCTCTGGGTTCTCCGGTTTCCTTCCACACTCTAAAGACACGTTGATGGGGAACTTAGATGGTGAGCCCCAATGGAGACAGAAAGCAACAATAATGTCTGTAAAGGGATGCGGAATATGTCAGCGCTGTATAGGTAACATAGTAACATAGTACATAAGGCCGAAAAAAAACATTTGTCCATCCAGTTTGGCCTGTCATCCTGCAAGTTGATCCAGAGGAAGGCAAAAAAAAAAACCCTGTGAGGTAGAAGCCAATTTCCCCCACTTTAGGTGAATAAAAAATTCCTCCCGACTCCAATCAGGCATCAGAATAACTCCCTGGATCAACGACCCCTCTCTAGTAGCTATAGCCTGTAATATTATTACACTCCAGAAATACATTCAGGTCCCTCTTGAATTCCTTTATTCCTCACCATCACCACCTCCTCAGGCAGAGAGCTCCATAGTCTCACTGCTCTTCTATGTTTGTGTACAAACCTTATTTCCTCCAGATGTCCCCTTGTCACAGTCACAGTCCTGGGGATAAATAGATGATGGGATAGATCTCTGTACTGACCTCTGATATATTTATTAGTGATGAGCGAGCATGCTCGGCCGAGTACCGGTTCAGCTCCAGCATCGCTATGCTCGGCAGATCCGAGCACTCGTCCGAGTACCACATGTGCTCGAGCGCCATGCTCGAGACTCTTCCCCGCATGTTTGGCGCCTTCTAAGCAGCCAATAAACATGCTGGTAAGTATTGCCATCACTGTAATGCCATTAGCCATGTTTTCTAGTGGCACTACAGTGATTGGCCGGTACACGTCATCGGGTGCTATATAGCACCCGGTCACGCGGGTTCGGCTCATTGCGAGTCAGGGACAGCTGATGTTAGGAAGGGACAGACAGTGTAGGGAGAATTTGATCGCAAATTACTCATTTTAAAGAAGTTTCAAAGACCCAAAAGTCCTTTTAAGGACTACTGTGTGTGTTGGCAGCAATTTAAAGTGCAGATTTGCACTTTTTTTTATTTTTTTTATTTACAAAATAAATAGCTTCATTGGCTATCTTAATAGAAGGTGTCTGCAGTGACTTCAGACATCTGTGCAATACCTTCTGTGTATCAGGGGCCTAGATAGGAAGAATATCAGTGAAAACAGCACCCAATTTTCTTGCCTGCGCTAGAAACAGTTTTTTATCGCAGCACATTGGATTTCTATACCGTCTGAGTGCTTCAATCCCATATATTGTGAAAAAGTGAAAATCAATATATATACAAATTTCACTGATTCTGCACACAGTTTTTTTGTCTGAGGCAGAAACCGTTTATCGCAGCGCATTGCATTTCTATACCGTCAACCAGTAAAAAATCCATAAATATGAAGAAGGCCAGCACTAAGGGACGGGGAAGTGGGCATTATGCTGATGGTTCAGGCATAGGTCGTGGCACTGGGCACAATGAAACTGTGTCTGCTGCCAGTGTACTAAAAAAAAAGTTATAAAACCGTACCCAGCTTCATGTCCAGCTTAGCTAGGCGGCGCATGACAACACTGTCCAAGTCCGACTAGTGCGAACAGTTGGTCGGTTGGCTTTCTGACAATAATGCTTCCAGTCGGCTAAGCACCACCCTCTCTTCCACCAAGTCCAGTCTCTGTAGCCAAGAGTCTGGTCATCCAACTCCTTGCTCAGATCATCCTTCCTCCCACCATGGAGAGGCCTGCCAAACTAGTGATCCCACACTCGGATATCCCCAGGAGATCTTTTCAGCTCCACTATTAGATTTGGCCCATGCGGCCAGCATGCTTGAAGAGGGAATTGAGATATTGTCCCCTGATTCCCAACCTCTTGAGTCTTCACAGTCCCAAGATGATGATGGTGGTGAACATCAATCATTCGTTCACGAGGTGGATGACGATAAGACACAGTTGTCAATCACTGAGGTTGTGATTAGGTCAAGACAGGAGGATGATCAGAGTGAGGAAGTGGAAGAGCAGTCGTTGGACGATGAGGTCATTGACCCAACATGGAAAGGTGAAAAGCCGAGCGAGGACAGCAGTACAGAGGGGGAGGGATCCGCAGCACCACAACAGGCTGGAAGAGGTAGTGGGGTTGCAAAAGGGAGAAGTCGGCACACACCAAACAGGTCCGCAACCGTTACACCGATCACCCCCATGCGTAAATCAACCTTAGCAAGGGGTAGGTGTTTCGCAGTATGGCGCTTATTTGAGGAAAGTGCAGAGGACAAAAGACTGGTAGTTTGCAACCTGTGCGGTACCAAAATGAGCCGATGTATGAACATTAGCAACCTCACCACCACCAGCATGATCCGCCACATGGCATCCTACTAAGTAGGCCGAACGCCTGGGTCCACAATCTGGGTCTGCGGGTCACACCACTGCCTCCTCTTCCCCTGTGCTACGTGCTGTCCAATCCCCTGTCCAAGACGCAGGCCCGAATGCCTCTCGCCCTGCACCTGAACCTTCGAATGAACCAGCAGCAACAACATCCACTTCCCTGTCCCAGTGCAGCGTCCAAATGTCCATACCACAAGCACAAATACCCACCCACCCACACACAGCCACACCACTTAATTGACAACTTTTAAAATTACTGGCCCTATAAATGTTGCCATATAGGCTTGTGGACACTGAGGCCTTCCACAGCCTAATGTCGGCCGCAGTCCCTCGGTAGGCAGTGCCCAGCCGCCACTATTTTTCATGGTGTGCCGTGCCCGCCTTACACCAGCATGTGTCCCAGAACATCACCCGTGCCCTGACCAATGCAGTTACTGGGAAGGTCCACTTAACCACGGACACATGGACAAGTGCTGGTGGCCAGAGACGCTACATTTCCCTGACCGCATACTGGGTGAATGTGGTGGAGGCCGGGAGTGAGTTGTACCCTGGGATGGCACAGGTGCTACCCACGCCCAGGATTGCAGGCCCTACGTCCATCAGGGACTCCGCAAGCAGCTATGTTACTGGCTCCAATCCCCACTTCTCCTCCTCTTCTACCTCATCCTCCTCCACCTTCACCTCCAGCAGCCATCAGCCATCAGTCGTTAGCTGGAAGCAGTGTAGCACTGCTGTGGGTAAGCGTCAACAGGCTGTGCTGAAGTTGATCTACTTAGGGGACAAACAGCACACCGCCGCAGAGCTTTGGCAGTGTATAAGGGAACAGACTGAGCTGTGGCTCTCTCCACTCAACCTACAACCAGGCATGGTTGTGTCTGACAATGGCCGTAACACATCCCATGCCTCTCCCACATCTTAAACTTAGTGGTTCAGCGGTTTATCAAAACATACCCCAATTTGCCAAAGCTACTAGTGAAGGCGCGCCGCGTGTGTGCCCATTTCCACAAATCGTCCACAGCTTCAGCTGGCCTGTCAATGCTGCAGCAGCGCTTGCAGCTTCCAGCTAACCGACTGTTGTGCGACGTGAGCATGCGCTGGAACTCTACGTTCTATATGTTGGCCAGGCTTTGTGAGCAGCAGAGGGCAGTTGTGGAATACCAGCTGCAACATGGTCATCGCCTTTCAAGTCAACTGCCACTTTTCACAAGCGAGGAGTGGGCAATGATGTCAGACCTATGTGAGATTTAAAAAAACTTTGAAGAATCCACACAGATGGTTAGTGCCGATAATGCTATTATCAGTGAAACCATCCCACTGCTGTGTCTACTCAAACAATCGCTGCTCACAATTAAGGACGACGCTCTGAGTGTGGCAGACGAGGAACTGGGGGAGGACTTCTCACAGGGTGATACCCAGACCACCCACAGTTCGTCTTCTCAGCACGAATTGGACCGTGAAGGTGAGGAGGAGCAGGAGGAGACGGTTGCCTCTGCTACTTTATTTCCATCTGTTCAGCGTGGATGGGCCGAAGAGGAGGAGGAAGAGGAGATGGAGAGTCATCCTGATGTCGACATCTTGCCTGTTGGTACTCTGGCACACATGGCTGAATTCATGGTAGGCTGCCTTACCTGCAACCCTCGCGTTATACGCATTTTAGATAACATGGATTGCTGGGTGTTCACCCTTCTCGACCCCCGCTACAAAGAAAACTTCTCATCTCTGATTCCTGTGGTGGAGAGAGAGGATGAGTAAAATGGTGCAATACCAGAAGGTACTTGTTGAGAGATTGCTCCGGAATTTTCCATCTGACAACGCGGAGTCCGTACTTCCTTAGGCAACCGGGGAAGGGAGACAATGGGAACACACAGCAGTTACAACAAAGGCAGGGCAACACTCTCCAAGGCATGGGACACTTTCATGACACCCCGCCAGCAACCTCACCCTGAAGCGCAGCTTAGTGGTACAAAGAGGGAAAACTTTTGGAAAATGGTGAAGGAATACATAGCAGACTGTGTCAGCGTACTAAATGATCCCTCAGTGCCTTACAACTACTGGGTGTCCAAGCTGGACACATGGCACGAACTTGCGCTCTACGCCTTGGAGGTGTTGACCTGCCCTGCCGCCAGCGTTTTGTCTGAGCGTGTATTTAGTGCTGCTCGTGGCATCATAACAGATAAGCTTATCCGCTTATCCACTGGCAATGCTGACAGATTGACTCAGATAAAAATGAACAAGGCCGGATTGCCCCTTGCTTCTCCACCCCACCAGAGTAACGATGAGCAAATGAGGAACAAACACGCAATTTAAATGTATGCTTTACAATGTACTCAATCCACAAGATTCAGATGCACTATTTTCACCTCCAAAAAAGGGTATATGTTTAAATCTTGTTTACTCATCCTCCTCCTGTTCCATACAGTATATATGCCCTCAGTACAATGTTTCATACAGTCTCCTTACCTGTAGGCCCTTACTCCAATGTTTTATACGGTCTGCTCAGCTGTAGGCCCTCACTACAATGTTTTATGGGGTTTGCACACCATAAGGCCCTCACTACAATGTTTTATGGGGTTTGCTCACCTTCAGGCCCTCACCTCCAATGTTTCATACGGTCTGCTCACCTGTAGGCATTCACCTCCAATGTTTCATACGGTCTGCTCAGCTGTAGGCCCTCACCACAATGTTTTATGGGGTTTGCTCACCATAAGGCTCTTATCTCCAATTTTTCATACGTCTGCTCAGCTGTAGGCTCTCACTACAATGTTTTATGGGGTTTGCACACCATAAGGCCATCACTACAATGTTTTATGGGGTTCGCTCACCTGTAGGCCCTCACCTTCAATGTTTCATACGGTCTGCTCAGCTGTAGGCACTCAATCCAATGTTTTATGGGGTTTGATCAACTTCAGGCCCTCACCTCCAATGTTTCATACGGTCTGCTCAGCTGTAGGCCCTCACTCCAATTTTTTATACGGTCTGCTCAGCTATAGGCCCTCACCTCCAATGTTTCATACGTCTGTTCAGCTGTAGGCCCTCACTACAATGTTTTATGGGGTTTGCTCCCCTTCAGGCCCTTAACTCCAATGTTTCATAAGGTCTGCTCAGCTGTAGGCATTCACCTCCAATGTTTCATACGGTCTGCATAGCTGTAGGCCCTCACTACAATGTTTTATGGGGTTTGCTCACCATAAGGCCCTCACTACAATGTTTTATGTGGTTTGCTCACCTTCAGGCCCTTAACTCCAATGTGTTATACCGTCTGCTCACCTGCAGGCATTCACCTCCAATGTTTCATATGGTCTGCTCAGCTGTAGGTCCTCAATACAATGTTTTATGAGGTTTGCTCACCATAACGCCCTCACCTCCAATTTTTCATACATCTGTTCAGCTGTAGGCCCTCACTACAATGTTTCATGGGGTTTGCACCTTCAGGCCCTTAACTTCAATGTTTCATATGGTCTGCTCAGCTGTAGGCCCTCACTACAATGTTTTATGGGGTTTGCACACCATAAGGCCCTCACTACAATATTTAATGGGGTTTTCTCACCTTAAGGCCCTTAACTCCAATGTGAAATACGGTCTGCTCACCTGTAGACCCTCACCTCCAATGTTTCATACGGTCTGCTCACCTGTAGGCCCTAACTCCAATGTTTTATGTGGTCTGCTCACCTGTAGGCCCTCACTCCAATGTTTTATGGGGTTTCCTCAGCTGTAAGCCCTCACCTCCAATGTTTCATTCTGTCTGCTCAGCTGTAGGCATTCACCTCCAATGTTTCATACGGTCTGCTTAGCTGTAGGCCCTCACTACAATGTTTTATGGGGTTTGCTCACCATAAGGCCCTCACTACAATGTTTTATGGGGTTCGCTCACCTGTAGGCCCTCCCCTCCAATGTTTCATACGGTCTGCTCAGCTGTAGGCTCTCTCTCCAATGTTTCATACGTTGTGCTCAGCTATAGGCCCTCACTCTAATGTTTCATACGGTGTTCTCACCTGTAGACCCTCACTACAATGTTTTATGGGTTTCGCTCACCTTTAGGCCCTCACCTCCCATGTTTCATATGGTCTTATAGTCTGTAGGCCCTCACCTCCAATGTTTCATACGGTCTGCTCAGCAGTAGGCCCTCCCTACATTGTTTCATACGGTCTGCTCAGCTGTAGGCCCTTATTTCAATGTTTCATACGGTCTACTCAGCTGTAGGCCCTCACTATAATGTTTTAAGGGGTTTTCTCACCTTCAGGCCCTCACCTTTAATGTTTTATACTTCTACTCAGCTGTATGCCCTCACTACAATGTTGTGTAAGGGTTTGCTCACCATAAGGCCCTCACTACAATGTTTTATGGGGTTTGCTCACCTGTAGGCCCTAACCTCCAATGTTTCATACGGTTTGCTCAGCTGTAGGCCATTACCTCCAATGTTTCATGTGTCTGCTCAGCTGTAGGCCCTTACTACAATGTTTTATGGGGTTTGCTCACATTCAGGCCCTCACCTCCAATGTTTCATATGGTCTAATAAGCTGTAGGCCCTCACTTTCATGGTTTCATACGGTCTGCTCAGCTGTAGGCCCTCACTACAATGTTTTATGGGGTTTGCTCACCATAAGGCCCTCACCTCCAATGTTTTATACGTCTGCTCAGCTATAGGCCCTCACTACAATGTTTTTTGGGGTTTGCTCACTATTAGGTTTCGCTCACCTGTAGACCCGCACCTCCAATGTTTCATACGGTCTGCTCAGCTGTAGGCCCTCACTATAATGTTTCATACTGTCTGCTCAGCTGTAGGCCCTCACCTCCAATGTTTCATACGGTATGCTCAGCTGTAGGCCCTCACTACAATGTTTTATGGGGTTCGCTCATCTGTAGGCCCTCACCTTTAATGTTTCATACGGTCTGCTCTGCTGTAGGCCCTCATCTCCACTGTTTTATACGTCTGCTCAGCTGTAGGCCCTCACTACAATGTTTTATGGGGTTTGCCTTACCTTCAGGCCCTCACCTCCAATGTTTCATATGGTCTGCTCAGCTGTAGGCCCTCACTACAATGTTTTATGGGGTTTGCTCAACATAAGGCCCCCACTACAATGTTTTATGGATATTGCTCACCTTCAGGCCCTTCCTCCAATGTTTCATATGTTTGCTCAGCTGTAGGCCCTCACTACAATGTTTTATTGGGTTTTCTCACCTTCAAGCCCTCACCTCCAATGTTTCATACGGTCTGCTCAGCTGTAGGCTCTCTCGCCAATGTTTCATACATTGTGCTCAGCTATAGGCCCTCACTCTAATGTTTCATACGGTGTTCTCACCTGTAGACCCTCACTACAATGTTTTATGGGTTTCGCTCACCTTTAGGCCCTCACCTCCCATGTTTCATATGGTCTTATAGTCTGTAGGCACTCACCTCTAATGTTTCATACGGTCTGCTCAGCAGTAGGCCCTCACTACATTGTTTCATACGGTCTGCTCAGCTGTAGGCCCTTATTTCAATGTTTCATACGGTCTACTCAGCTGTAGGCCCTCACTACAATGTTTTATGGGGTTTTCTCACCTTCAGGCCCTCACCTTTAATGTTTTATACGTCTACTCAGCTGTATGCCCTCACTACAATGTTGTGTAAGGGTTTGCTCACCATAAGGCCCTCACTACAATGTTTTATGGGGTTTGCTCACCTGTGGGCCCTAACCTCCAATGTTTCATACGGTTTGCTCAGCTGTAGGCCCTTACCTCCAATGTTTCATGCGTCTGCTCAACTGTAGGCCCTTACTACAATGTTTTATGGGGTTTGCTCACATTCAGGCCCTCACCTCCAATGTTTCATATGGTCTTCTGAGCTGTAGGCCCTCACTTTCATGGTTTCATACGGTCTGCTCAGCTGTAGGCCCTCACTACAATGTTTTATGGGGTTTGCTCACCATAAGGCCCTCACCTCCAATGTTTTATACGTTTGCTCAGCTATAGGCCCTCACTACAATGTTTTTTGGGGTTTGCTCACTATTAGGCCCTCACTTCAATGTTTTATGGGTTTCGCTCACCTGTAGACCCGCACCTCCAATGTTTCATACGGTCTGCTCAGCTGTAGGCCCTCACCTCCAATGTTTCATACGGTATGCTCAGCTGTAGGCCCTCACTACAATGTTTTATGGGGTTCACTCATCTGTAGGCCCTCACCTTTAATGTTTCATACGGTCTGCTCTGCTGTAGGCCCTCATCTCCACTGTTTTATACGTCTGCTCAGCTGTAGGCCCTCACTACAATGTTTTATGGGGTTTGCTTACCTTCAGGCCCTCACCTCCAATGTTTCATATGGTCTGCTCAGCTGTAGGCCCTCACTACAATGTTTTATGGGGTTTGCTCAACATAAGGCCCCCACTACAATGTTTTATGGATATTGCTCACCTTCAGGCCCTTCCTCCAATGTTTCATATGTTTGCTCAGCTGTAGGCCCTCACTACAATGTTTTATTGGGTTTTCTCAACCTTCAAGCCCTCACCTCCAATGTTTCATATGGTCTGCTGAGCTGTAGGCCCTCACCTTCAATGTTTCCTATGGTCTGCTCAGCTGTAGGCCCTCCCTACATTGTTTTATGTGGTTTGCTCACCATTAGGCCCTCACCTCCAATGTTTCATACGTCTGCTCAGCTGTAGGCCCTCACTACAATGTTTTATGGGGTTTGCTCACCTGTAGGCCCGCACCTCCAATGTTTCGTACGGTCTGCTCAGCTGTAGGCCCTCACTTACAATGTTTCATACGGTATGCTCAGCTGTAGGCCCTCACTACAAAGTTTTATGGGGTTTGCTCACCATAAGGCCCTCACCGCCAATGTTTTATACGTCTGCTCAGCTGTAGGCCTCACTACAATGTTTTATGGGGTTCGCTCACCTGTAGGCCCTTACCTCCACTGTTTCATACGGTCTGCTCAGCTGTAGGCCCTCACCTCCACTGTTTCATATGTCTGCTCAGCTGTAGGCCCTCACCTCCATTGTTTTATGGGGTTTGCTCACCTTCAGGCCCTCACCTCCAATGTTTCATATGGTCTGCTCAGCTGTAAGCCCTCACCTCCAATGTTTCATATGGTCTGCTCAGCTGTAGGCCCTCACTGCAATGTTTTGAGGTTTGCTCACCTTCAGGCCCTCAACCCTAATGTTTAAGATGGTCAGCTGAGCAGCAGGCCCTCACCTGTAATGTTTTAGATGGTAACCAGCAGGCCCTTGCTCCTAATGTTTTTTGAGGGTCAGCAGCAGGGTGTGTATGATGCCCTCCTTTATGTGTAATAAAAGGTGCATTGGAGTGCCTGTTCCTTGTAATTTTTGGCAGGCCTTTTACTTAGTGCATGGGCTGTATGAGTGTAGGAGTCCTACTACCTGAACAATTGTAGCACAATGCGAATGAGGCCCTCCTTTATGTGATATAGAGGCTGTATCTCTTTTTCCTTGTAATTTTTGGCAGCACTTACACTGTATATACAATTGAATCTACACGAAAGAATGTTTCCTAACAATTTTTCCTCTAAAAAGGATTTTTTTTGTTTTTGTCGGGGCGGGGTTTTGGGCGTTTTTTTTGTCAGTTTGTAAAAGTGGAGTACAACTCGGACAACATGGCTCCAAGCAGCGACAATGATTTCCAAGATGCATCCAGACCTGGTCCCCCTGCTGTTCCTGATCGATTTCAGAGGTGTTTCCATCACTTTCAGACCTTTTCTTATGAACCAGGCACCCTCCCCTCATCCGAGCAGGGGGTGCCTGGTCGCCTCCCATTGGCTTCCATTATACTCGGGTGCTCGGCCGAGCGCACGAATATCGCGATGTGTTCGGACCGAACACACGAACACTTTGGTGCTCGCTCATCACTAATATTTATACATAGTAATTAGATCTCCCCTCAGTCATCTTTTTTCTAAAGTGAATAATCCTAATTTTGATAATATTTCAGGTTACTGTAGTTGCCCCATTCAATTTATTACTTTAGTTACCCTCCTCTGGATCCTCTCCAGCTCTGCTATGTCTGCCTTGTTCACAGTACTCCATGTGTGGTCTGACTAGCGATTTGTAAAGTGGTAGGACTATGTTCTTATCACGGACATCTATGCCCCTTTAGATGCAACCCATTATCTTATTGGTTTTAATACCAAGTCCAGTATTGCTGTCCCTCTAGTCGAGTCCTGAACCAGTTGGGAGAGGTAATTGTCTTTGGTTATTGCCAAGAACCTGTTTCCTTTATGGGATGTCCAGCTTTCAGTTTCCCGGTCTATATCTGGGTAGTTGAAGTCCCCCATAATAACCACCTTATTATGATTTGCTGCCTTGTCTATCTCGTTTAGTAGTAGATTTTCTGTGGACTCTGGTATATTAGGTGGTTATATTAGTGAGTAAAATAAAGTAATAAGTAATATTATTATTTATTATTAAAGCGCCATTCATTTCATGGCCCTGAAAAGGGGTGCACATACATAATGCAGACAATTGCATTGAGCATGAACAAGACAAGTTACAAACTGGTACAGAAGAAGAGAGGACCCTGTCCACGAAGGCTTACAATCTACGAGGTATGGAGGAAGGACACAGTAGGTGAGGGTAAAGATGGTCATGGAGGCATAGCAGCAGCAGGGCCACTGGTTGTAGGCTTGTCTGAAGAGGTGGGTATTTAGGTTTCTTTTGAGGGATTTCACTGTAGGTGAGAGTCTGATATATTGGGGTAGAGAGTTCCAATGTATGGGGGAAGCACGGAAGAAACCTTGGAGGCGATTGTGGGAAGAGGTGATAAGAGGAAAGGAGAGAAAGAGGTCTTTTGGGGATTGGAGATTATGTGTGGGGATGTATCGGGAAAGTAGCTCAGAGATGCATGGAGGGGACAGGCTGTGGACGGCTTACATATTTGTTAGAATTTTAAACTGAATTTGATGGGCAATGGGGAGTAAGTGAAGTGATTGGCAGAGGAGTAACAAGTTGAGAGGTGGATAAGTCGTGCAGCAGAGTTGAGGATAGATTTGAGGGGTGCGAGAGTGCTAGATGGAATGCCACAGAGGAAAATGTTGCCGTAGTCTAGGCGGGAAATGTTGAGGGCATGTACAAGCATTTTTGCAGACTCAAAGTTGAGGAAAGCGCAAATGCGGGAGATGTTTTTGAGTTGGAGGCGGCAGGTGGTGGAAAGCGCTTGAATGTGCGGTCTGAAGGAGAGGGCAAAATCCAAGGTCACTCCAAGTCAGTGGACTTGGTTGACTGGGCAGAGTGTGCAGCCATTGATCGTGATAGTTAGGTCTGTTGGGGGGGTTGAACAAGATGGGGGAAAGATGATAAATTGTGTTTTATCCATGTTACGTTTTAGAAAGCGAAAGGAGAAGGATGATATGGAACATAGGCATTGTGGGATTCTGGATAGTAAGGTGGTGATGTCTGGACCAGAGAGGTAGATTGGTGTGTCGTCAGCTTAAAAGTGATACTGAAAGCCATGGTACTCTATGATAAGATAGATAGAGAAGAGAAGAGCAGTGGTCCTAGGACAGAGCCTTGCGGGACACCAACAGAGAGGAAATGAGATGAAGTGGTGTGAGAGTGGGAGATGCTAACTGTCTGGTTTGTGAGGTATGAGGTGATCCAGGAAAGAGACAGGTCGGTGATGCCAAGAGATGAGAGAATTTTTAACGGAAGGGAGTGGTCAACCGTGTCAAAGGCAGAGGACAGGTCAAGGAGGAGGAGGATAGAGTAATGTTTTTTGGTTTTGGCTGTTAGCAAGTCGTTGGTGACTTTGGTAAGGCCAGTTGAGTGGTGGGTTGAGGTGGGATGGGATTGTTCAAGTATACAGGTGGTGAGATGTGATCTAGAGAGTAGGTTGGAAAGTTGTTGTTCTGTAATGGTGGAGAAGCAGGTTTTGGGAGAAGAGGACTGAGTAGTTGTGTAGAGGGTCTGTGGGGACTGTGCACTGAAGCTTTCTCTAATGTTGATTATCTTTTGTTTGAAGTATGTGGAAAAGTCCTCAGCTGAGATGAGAGGTGAAGGTGGGGGGGTTGGGGGATGGAGAAGAGAGTTAAGTGTTAAAAAGTAGTTTAGGGTTGTGGGAGAGGGAAGTTGAGAGATGAGAAGTAGGCCTATTTTGCATCAGCGAGTGAGGATTTGAAAATGAGAAGGTATTGCTTATATGTGGTGAAGTGATCCTTAGAATGGGATTTCTTTCATTGCCGCTCAGCAGCAGTGGAAGCTTGTCTGAGCTTTTTGGTCAGGCTGGTGCCAGGGTTGTCTGTTGATTTTCCGGGTTTTGTTGTGTGTGAGGGAGGCAACAGAATCCAGACCTGTACTTATTGTGGTGTTATACAGAGTGGTGGCAGCATCTGCGTCCTGGAGGGAACAAATGGTAGAGAGAGGCAGAAGAGAGTCAGAAAGCAAGTGAAAGTCAAGATGTTTAAAGTTCCTGCGGGGTGTGCTAGTGTGTGGACTGGGGGAGCAGAAGAAGAGACCAGTGAGGAGAAGGTGAGTAGGTTGTGGTCGGATAGGGGGAGAGGCGAATTAGAAAGGTTAGATAAGGAGCAGAGGTGGGTAAAAATAAGATCCAGAGTGTGACCATCTCTGTGGGTGGGAGAAGAGGACCACTGCGAGAGGCCGAAGGAGGAGGAGAGTGCTAGAAGCTTGGAGGCGTCTGAATGGCAAGTGTCAATGGGAATGTTGAAGTCACTCATGATGATAGTGGGGATGTCAGCAGAAAGAAAGTGTAGGAGCCAGGTGTTGAAGTGGTCAAGAAAAATGGTGGCTGGGCCTGGGGGGCAGTAAATGACAGCTACTTGGAGGTTGGAGGGACAGTAGATGCAAACAGAGTGTATTTCAAATGAAGTGAGCTTAATGGAGGGTGGCAGAGGAGTTGGGCTGTAGGAGCAGTTGTCTGATAGGAGAAGACCAACTTCTCCACCATGTTTGAAGACGGGGCGGGGGGTGTGAGTGAAATTAAATCCGCTATAGGAGAGAGCAGAGAGACCATGTAGCTGGGTAAGTCCCACATTCATCGTCTGGCTGATGTCAATGTAGGCAGCCAGTTATCATTCACCATTGAGGGGGGGGGGAGTGCTCCACTCTGGAACAAGTGGCCCTGGCCCCCCATCTCTCTTAGTGAGACAGCTGCCCAAATACAAAAAAAAGGGTTTACCTCCATGAGACAGTAACACTTTATAATACAACTTCTGCTGCTGTTATACAAACAGTCATTTCCTTAAAGGGGTTGTCCCATGAAAAATATTCTACAGTTTTCAAACCAGCATCTGGATCTGATTACTTTTGTAATTCCATGTAATTAAATATTTAGCATAGCCAATGAGTAATTCAATAAAATGTTTCTGTATAGCACCACCTGCTGTTTTTTCTTATTATTTCTTTGCCCTGCTCACTGATATGGCCGCACATGCTCAGTTTCATCCTTCAACTGCCTCCTGAGTTGTGATAGGGAGAAGATGGACACGCCCCCTTAGCTGGAGCAGAAAAGACACGCCCCTTGAGCTGTCAGCTTGATATAAATCTAGCAGAGCAATGAATGGGGAGATCTCTGGATCCATGTGAGGTACAGGGCTGGTTCTAGCTTTGTTAGAAATATATTGTCATGTACTACCGTATTTTTTGTCCCATAAGATGCACTTTCCCCTCCTCCAAAAGTGGGGGGGAAATGCCCCTGCGTCTTATGGGGCGAATGCTGCCATTTTACATCGCAGACTGCGATGTATCAACTGGAGGGGGAGGGAGGCATGCAAATGCGGCGGGGCCGGTGCGGTCACTGTACTCCGGCCCCACCGCTCACTCACTTCCTTAATGCCTGAACCTTTTATAATAATAACTTTAATTGAAGTTCCGATCCCCAGCCCTATCTGTGCTACTTACTAAATGTCCTGTAGCAGGTAGAGCAGGGCGGCCGGCCGTATCTCACTGATGTCACGTACCTGCGCCGCCTACTTCATTCATAAAGTAGGCGGCGCAGGCACGTGATGTCAGTAAGTTACGGCCGGCCGCCCACCCTGCTCTGCCTGCTACAGAGGACATTTAGTAAGTAGCACAGATGGGGCTGGGGATCGGAACTTCAATTAAAGTAATTATTATAAAAGGTTTAGGCAATAAAGCAGTAAGTGAGCGGCAGGGCCGGAGTACAGTGACACCGGCCCCTCCTCCCTCCCCCGTCCCACAGGTTTAGCTCCGGTATATTAGGGCATCTGTGGATGCGATTATTATGGGGTGGTGGATATGTGGATGGCACTGTTATGGGGTGGGGATCTGTGGGTGACACATATATAGCAGTGCCATCCACAGATCTCCCCCCATAACAGTGCCATCCACAGATCACCCCCCATAACAGTGCCCCCCTCATATCCCCCATAACAGTGCCCCCCTCAGATCCCCCTATAACAGTGCCCCCCTCAGATCCCCCCATAAAAGTGCCCCCCTCAGATCCCCCATAACAGTGCCCCCCTCAGATCCCCCATAACAGTGCCACCCTCAGATCCCCCCATAACAGTGCCATCCACAGATCCCCCCATAACAGTGCCACCCACATATCACCCCCATAACAGTGCCACCCATATATGCCCCCCAAAACAGTGCCATCCACAGATCCCCCATAGTAGTGTCATGCACAGACCACCATTAGTTCAAAACCCAACAAAAGCACACCTTTTGGTTAAAAAAAATTTTTCTTCTTATTTTCCTCCTCAAAAACCTTGGTGCATCTTATGGGCCGGTGCATCTTATAGGGTGAAAAATACGGTATATGAGGTCTGATTTTCATTTTTTATATAAGTCATAGGATAATCCCTTTAAGGCCCCATGCACACGGCCGTGTTTCACAGCCGTGTGCGGGCCGTGGAACCGCGGCCTGGATCCCTCCTGAGAGCAGGAGCGCACGGCGTCACTGGTTGCTATGACGCCGTGCGCTCCCTGCTGCCGGCACAATACAGTAATACACTGGTATTGATCATACCAGTGTATTACTGTATTGCGGCGGCAGCAGGGAGCGCACGGCGTCATAGCAACCAGTGACGCCGTGCGCTCCTGCTCTCAGGAGGGATCCAGGCCGCGGTTCCACGGCCCGCACACGGCTGTGAAACACGGCCGTGTGCATGGGGCCTAAAGGGAACACGTAATCAGAAAATGGCCTACTGTTTAAAGCAGAGATCAGAAATCTTCGGCACTCCAGCTGGTCTGAAACTATAACTATAGGAAGTTTTTTTCTCCCAGGCTGTGAGCTGTGCGCTGCGATTGGCCAGCGCTACAGCCTAGGAGAAGGAGACGCCCACAGGACAAGGGCAGACACCGCCTACTATGACTTAGTGAGAGAACATACCGGAGCCTATAACGGGAGAACGGAGCGGCGCCCAGGGGTAATAGTAAGTGCAGTGAGATCCCCGGGCGCCGCTCTCCATGGCAGCATACTTAGTTCACAATGTTTTTCAAGGTGAAAGGTCCTCTTTAAACACCCTTAATGACCAGACCAGTTTTTATAATTCTGCACTACACGAATTTCACGGTTTATTGCTCGGTCATACAACTTACCACCCAAATGAATTTTACCTCCTTTTCTTCTCACTAATAGAGCTTTCATTTGGTGGTATTTCACTGCTGCTGACATTTTTTACTTTTTTTGTTATTAATCGAAATTGACCGAATTTTATTCAAAAAAAAAAAAATTTTCACTTTCAGTTGTAATTTTTTTTTTTAAAACTACATTTCTATATAAATTTTTCTCTAAATTTATTGTTCTACATGTCTTTGATAAAAAAAATGCAATAAGTGTATATTTATTGGTTTGCGCAAAAGTTATAGCGTGTGCAAACTATGGTACAAAAATGTGAATTTCCGCATTTTGAAGCAGCTCTGACTTTATGAGCACCTGTCATGTTTCCTGAGGTTCTACAATGCCCAGACAGTAGAAACACCCCACAAATGACCCAATTTCGGAAAGTAGACACCCTAAGGTATTCGATGATGGGCATAGTGAGTTCATAGAAGTTTTTATTTTTTGTCTCAAGTTAGCGGAAAATGATGATTATTTTTTTTTTCTTACAAAGTCTCATATTCCACTAACTTATGACAAAAAATAAAAACTTCCATGAACTCACTATGCCCATCACGAAATACCTTGGGGTGTATTCTTTCCAAAATGGGGTCACTTGTGGGGTATTTATACTGCCCTGGCATTTTAGGGGACCTAAAGCGTGAGAAAAAGTCTGGAATCCAAATGCCTAAAAAATGCCCTGTGAAATCCTAAAAGTGCTCTTTAGAAATTGGGCCCCTTTGGGCACCTAGGCTGCAAAAAAGTGTCACACATGTGGTATCGCCGTACTTAGAAGAAGTAGGGAAATGTGTTTTGGGGTGTATTTTTACATATACCCATGCTGGGTGAGAGGAAAATCTCTGTAAATTGACAACTTTGTATAAAAAAATTAAAAAAGTTGTCATTTACAGAGATATTTCTCTCACCCAGCATGGGTATGTGTAAAAATACACCCCAAAACACATTGCCCTACTTCTCCTGAGTACGGCGATACCACATGTGTGACACTTTTTTGCAGCCTAGGTGCGCAAAGGGGCCCAAATTCCAATGAAAATCTTTACGATTTCACAGGGCATTTTGTACGCATTTGGATTCCAAACTACTTCTCACACTTTAGAGCCCCTAAAATGCCAGGGCAGTATAAATACCCCACAATTGACCCCATTTTGGAAAGAAGACACCCCAAGGAATTCCGTAAGGGGCATGGCGAGTTCCTAGAATATTTTTTTGGGGCAGAAGTTAGCGGAAATTTTTTATATTTTTTTTATTTTTTTTACTCTTACAAAGTCTCATATTCCACTAACTTGTGACAAAAAATAAAATTTTACATGAACTCGCCATGCCCCTCACGAAATACCTTGGGGTGTCTTCTTTCCAAAATGGGGTCACATGTGGGGTATTTATACTGCCCTGGCATTTTAGGGGCCCTAAAGCGTGAGAAGTCTGGAATATAAATGTCTAAAAAATTTTACGCATTCGGATTCCGTGAGGGACATGGTGAGTTCATGTGGGATTTCAATTTTTTTTCACAAGTTAGTGGAATATGAGACTTTGTAAGAAAAAATGAAAAAACAATTTAAAAAAAATCTATTTCCGCTAACTTGTGACCAAAAAATTTAAAATCTTCTATGAACTCGCCATGCCCCTCAAAAGTGATATTTTTTATAGTGCCGCAGCGATTTTACGGTGCGGCGAACACTGCGTTTTTTGTAGGGCCTATAGAACATGTCCTATTATTGTTCGCAATTGCGGACAAGAAAAGGCATTTTCTATATAGTTCTGGCAATGTGCGGATCCGCAAAATACGGAAAGCACATTGCGAAACACATACGGCCGTCTGAAAGGAGCCTTACAGGGGGGTGATCAATGACAGGGGGGTGATCAGGGAGTCTATATGGGGTGATCACCCCCCCTGTCATTGATCACCCCCCTGTAAGGCTCCATTCAGACGTCCGTATGTTCCTTGCGGATCCGCGGATCCGATCCGTGGATCCACGGATCCGCAAAACACATACAGACATCTGAATGGAGCCTTACAGGGGGGTGATCAGGGAGTCTAATATGGGGTGATCAGGCGTTAATAAGGGGTTAATAAGTAACAGGGGGGGGTGTAGTGTAGTGGTGTTTGGTGCTACTTTACAGAGCTGCCTGTGTCCTCTGGTGGTCGATCCAAGCAAAAGGGACCACCAGAGGACCAGATAGCAGGTATCTTAGATGCTGTTAACAAAACAGCGTCTAATATACCTTTCAGGGGTTAAAAAATCGGATCTACAGCCTGCCAGCGAATGATCGCCGCTGGCAGGCTGTAGATGAGCTTGTTTACCTGCAGTTCCTGTGAACGCGCGCTCCTGTGTGCGCGCGTTCACAGGAAATCTCACGTCTCATGAGATGACGCGCCGGCGCGTCTAGGAGGAATGAATCGACTGCCTCCGGAACGCAATCCTGCGTTAGGCGGTCCGGAGGTGGTTAAAGGGATTGACCAGGATTACAAAAACATTGCTGCCTTCTTTCAGAAACAGTGCCACATTTATCCACAGGTTGTGTCCATTATTGCAGCTCAGTTCCACTGAAGTGAATTTGACTGAGATGAAATACCACACACAAACCACTGACACTGTTCTGAACAGATAACTTTTCAGCAGTCATCTCATTATCATTACAGACAGGGTTACAATGACAGATAACACCTCTATATAGATAACTCAGGACCTGTCATTAACAGTAGGTGACATTCAGAGCTTATATACTCCCCCTACCTGCAGGGTGACCTCTGCAAAGGTCAAAGAGCATGCCCACAATGCTCCCCTATAGAAGCCATCAAACATCTCATGTCTATCGGACTTATGAGCTATGTGGCTGCTGTAAAGCATATCTGTAAATGCTGCTAAGGCCTCATGCACACGACCGTTGTGTGCATCCGTGGCCGTTGTGCCGTTTTCCTTTTTTTTTCGCGGACCCATTGAAAAATCGGAAAATGCACCGTTTTGCAGCCGAGACCGTGATCCGTGTATCCTGTCCGTCAAAAAAATATGACCTGTCCTATTTTTTTGACGGACAACGGTTCACAGACCCATTCAAGTCAATGGGTCTGTGAAAGAACACGGATGCACACAAGATTGGCATCCGTGTCCGTGATCCGTGGCCGTAGGTTACTTTCATACAGACGGATCCGAAGATCCGTCTGCATAAAAGCTTTTTCAGATCTAAGTTTTCACTTCGTGAAAACTCATATCCGACAGTATATTCTAACACAGAGGCGTTCCCATGGTGATGGGGACGCTTCTAGTTAGAATACACTACAAACTGTATACAAGGCTGCCCCCTGCTGCCTGGCAGCACCCGATCTCTTACAGGGGGCCGTGATCAGCACAATTAAGCCCTTCAGCTGCGGCACCTGAAGGGGTTAATTGTACTATCATATCCCCCTGTAAGAGATCAGGGCTACCAGGCAGCAGGGGGCAGACCCCCCCCTCCCCAGTTTGAATATCATTGGTGGCCAGTGCGGCCCCCCCTCCCTCCCTCTATTGTAATAATTCATTGGTGGCACAGTGTGTGCCCCCCCCCCGCCCCCTCTTCCTCCCTCTATTGTAATAATTCGTTGGTGGCACAGTGTGCGGCCTTCCCCGGCCCCCCCTCCCTCTATAGCATTAACAACATTGGTGGCCAGTGTGCGGCCTCCCATCTCTCCCCCCTTCCCCGATCATTGGTGGCAGCGGAGTTCCGATCGGAGTCCCAGTTTAATCGCTGGAGTTCCGATCGGTAACCATGGCAACCAGGACGCTACTGCAGCCCTGGTTGCCATGGTTACTTAGCAATAGTACAATAGTAGAAGACTCATACTTACCTGCTGGCTGCTGCGATGTTCGTGTCCGGCCGGGAGCTCCACCTACTGGTAAGTGACAGGTCTGTGCGGCGCATTGCTGTCACTTACCAGTAGGAGGAGCTCCCGGCCGGATACAGACATCGCAGCTCGCAGGTAAGTATGAATTTTTTACTATTGTACTATTGCTAAGTAACCATGGCAACCAGGGCTGCAGTAGCGTCCTGGTTGCCATGGTTACCGATCGGAGCCCCCGCGATTAAACTGGGACTCCGATCGGAACTCCGCTGCCACCAATGATCGGGGGGGGGGGGAGATGGGAGGCTGCACACTGGCCACCAACGAATTATTACAATAGAGGGAGGAAGGGGGGGCAGGTGGGCGGGGGGGCGCACACTGTGCCACCAACAGATTATTATAATAGAGGGAGGGAGGGCGGGGGCCGCACTGGCCACCAATGATATTTAAACTGGGGAGGGGGGTCTGCCCCCTGCTGCCTGGCAGCCCCTGATCTCTTACAGGGGGATATGATAGTACAATTAACCCCTTCAGGTGCGGCACCTGAGGGGTTAATTGTGCTGATCACGGCCTCCTGTAAGAGATCGGGTGCTGCCAGGCAGCAGGGGGCAGTCATGTACACAGTTTGTAGTATATTCTAACTAGAAGCGTCCCCATCACCATGGGAACGCCTCTGTGTTAGAATATACTGTCGGAAATGAGTTTTCACGATCTAACTCATATCCGACAGTATATTCTAACAGAGGCGTTCCCATGGTGATGGGGACGCTTCAAGTTAAAATATACCATCGGATTGGAGAAAACTCCGATCCGATGGTATAAAAGGGACTCCAGACTTTACATTGAAATTCAATGGGGACAGATCCGTTTGAAATGGCACCATATTGTGTCAACGTCAAACGGATCCGTCCCCATTGACTTGCATTGCAATTCAGGACGGATCCGTTTGGCTCCGCACGGCCAGGCAGACACCAAAACGACTTTTTTTTCATGTCCGTGGATCCTCCAAAAATCAAGGAAGACCCACGGACGAAAAAACGGTCACGGATCACGGACCTACGGACCCCGTTTTTGCGGACCGTGAAAAAATACTGTTGTGTGCAGGAGGCCTAACAGCAACTCAGGCAAAATGGCCGCTCCCATAAACATGTTTAGAAAAAAAATAAAATAAAACAGATTTGAAAAAAATATTTTATTACTATCTGGTTTAATTGGGAAAATACATGTAGGTGATACATTCCCTTTAACTCCCACAGACCGGAATGAGAGCGCGGCGCCCTTCTCTCATCCCCCTCCACCCTCTCTGCATGGATGTGGCAGCCTTTGGTCATCTCACCAAACAGGATAAGGTTTGAGGGCCACATCTGTCAGACATTTATGGCAGATCCTGTGGATTTTACTCTGTAAAACTGATATCTTCTATTAGGGTCCTACTCTGGACGCGGCCACCAATCAGCTGATTGAGGCTGTGGCGCTCTTGTAAACCCAATGTCCTCTTCATTGATTGCACTCGTCCACAGTGCACAATGCTGTACTTTTAGCAGCGTCTTGGTATTGCATCTTTGTCCCCACAAACATATTATTGATGGACTATCCTAAGGTCTGAGCATCAGTTTTTAAGAAAAGGACAAGTCTTTTATAGAAGCCAGACCAGGAGTGATCAACTGGTTGTAATGGTGCTCACATATATTCTCTATCTCCGCACTGCAGTCTCTTTCCTTCTTTAAAACCTCCTTTATGTACATTTGCAGGTGGAGAAACTTTTACACCTTTCACCAGGGGATGTGTTCCTGAATCTGAATGTAACTTCCAGGGAAATGTTGAAGTGAATAAAGTTATAATAAGGACGGCCTATACTTGCTGCTCTACTGACAACTGCATCTCTCCTGTTCCTATATGTAAGTCGGTCCCTTTGTGTTGATGACATTACGCTGATGATACTTGCTCATTCATGGCGGCTGACTGTTAGAAGTGAGAGAAGAGCTCCTCTCGCGAATCCAGTGGATTGGTAGTACATTAATAGTAGGTTGGATCTGTCCCCATACTACGGTGCTCTCAAATTGTAGAACTCTATGCGGTAGATCCTCCAATAATGACCAGAACAGAGAAGGTCTGACTATGGGGACTCTCAGTGATCACCTGTTATCATTGCAAGAAGTAAGACATACATAAGACATGCACATGGTTAGCCATGTAACATGTTATTCTATGGGGTCTGCCAAGGCGAAAGCTTCTCCTCCAAGTAAATAAAAGTGACCCCCCCCCCATCATCTAATATCCACATACCCTCAAAGGGGATATAGATAATGGTGATCGCCCATATTCAAAAAGATAACTTCCACCTACTTTCTCAGTGTCCTTATAACAATGCCTACTCAAATTGGCCAGGGAGGTGAGAAACATAATGGGCTCCCAAAGGAAACAAAAATCAGATGGGCCAAACCTGCCTGACTCTTGCTTTCCTGGAAGAGAGACATTCCTGCTTGAGCTCTTAGAATGAATGAAGCTGACATTGCATTACATGCCGACGTTACACACTACCCCTGGTTTATTCACATGTTGTATAGTGTTGAGCAAAGTTCTCTAAAATTCGATTCGGCTGCTTTAACAAATTTTACAAAAAAATTACTTCATCATGAAGCGCATTTCTTTGTAAGTAGTGAGTGCAATGACAGGGAGCGGCGATTTCATCTTTCCCCGTCATTGTAGCCGTCAGATGCAATGTTCATCGCTGAGCGCGGCATTTGAATTTAATATTTAAGTCTATAATTGAAATAAATAAAATCATACTTACCTCATCCATTTTGAGCATGAAGAGCCCACCACCGCCATCTTGATTGAAGATCATCCACATCATACGTCGCCACATGCAGGATTTCGTGGGATCTTCAATCACGATGGCGGTGGTGGGCTCTTCATGCTCAAAATGATGAGGTAAGTACAGAATGATTTTTTTTGTTTTCACCCAATTTCAGGGAAAATCGATTTGGTACCACTCACCAGGAGGAAGTTCAGCTTCGCAGTGAATCTAGTTTTCACAGAAATTTGGATTGAAGTCCACTTCGTGCTCTCTGATTCGCTCAGCACTAGTTGCATCCATACAGCGCATTAGTTCAGTTTGATCACCCAGCACAACTTCTCCTTGTGCTTGCCGGCTGCAGCTCATCTGTACCTTTATAGCAGCATTGCTGGGTCTCTTAAATAGATATTAGGCACATCACTAACATATACTATCAATCATAGATAGGTGTGGGTCTCACCTTTTAGACCCACTCCCATCTCTAGAACGCACCCTCTGAAGTAAAGGAGAACGCACAGTGCAAGCATGGTCTCCATTCACCTTTATGGAAGTGCTGGCTTGACTATTTCTGGCAGTTCCACAATGGTGAATGGAGAGGTGGCCGTCCATGCGTGGTGTGCTCTCCATTCACTGCTAGAGGATTTCTGAAAATAGCTGAGCTCACTTGCTTGGCTATTTTCAGAACTTCCATGCAAATGAATGGAGAACATGTAGCACATTCTCCTTCACTTTAGGGCCCAGTTATGGAGAAAGGACAGGGTCCCAGAGGTGGGACAAGCACCTATCTGATATTGATGGCATATCCTAGAAATATGCAATCAGTATCTGAGTTGGTGTAACCCTTTTGCTGATCCATCAATGCAGCACTAGCAGACAGTGATTGCAGTGCACTTGAATCTTCTCTGATTGGAGTTGTCTGTGTCTCAAATAGAGATCACAGTATCTAAGGTGTATGACAGAAGAAGGGGGCTCTCACCTCACATTTACCTTTTTTTGCAGTTATATGTATGTACATGTGCACGAATATCCAACTTTAATTTACTTGGGCTGTAGATCCTGACATGAGTGAGACATTAGTCACATATACCCCCCACACCACCACCACTGTAAGTAGCAGTAGTGGTAGAGTATAATCTCCAGCCCAGCTCAGCTGGACTCGCCTGCAGGATCCGTTTTGCAGCCCAAAGACTTCTATTATAACGGAATGAATAACGGAATGCCTCTAAAGGCATTCGGTCATACAATTGCGTTATGGTCCGTGGTAACGGAATCCATAACTCAATTCACCTTTTACCAGTAAACAAAGCATGAACAAATTTCAAAATATGAAATTCGCTCATCTCTTACAGGTAACCCTTGCAGCCAGCCGTCTGCATTCTTCTCCACAGCTTCCATTCTTTGACTGTATATTGACCAACTGTTACTTTTGACATCAAAAGGTTAATGATCTTCTTTCTGATGCTGGGGAAAGTCCAACATCATAAATCTAAGCCCCCCCAGCCCCCCCCCCCCCCCCCCCCCCCCCCCCCCCGTCTCCTCCACTCCGGTATATCCAACATACCAGCTTTTGAATGCCAGACATCAAAGACAATCACAAAGGAGCCTGTTGGTTGTCCTGGCTTGTGAGCATGATCGCAACTGCGACTGCTATAACACCTATAAGTCACGCCACAAATATTGTCCAATCAAACTAGTTTTCAACTAGACCGGGCCAACGTGCTTTGGCATTTCTGTTTCCATTGTATATAATATCAGTGTTGACTATAACATCCTGATTCTAATCCATGATTAGAATATTATATATGATACTTTATATACTGCAGCCATTGTATATTACTATTTACTACTCTTTTCCACAACAGTATTATCCAGCAGTTCTGAGACTAATGGCCTGGTGTGTCCATCATGCGAGTCTGATTCTGTCTCCAAGTGTGACTCTTCAGCAACCATAGCTTGTACTGGTAATAATACTAAATGTCTTTTCATGACAAAAGAAACAACAGGTAAGTCTTCTTGAATCTAAGATTTTAGGATTAATCATTATTATGTCTATTATTTTCTTGTTTGTATAGATCCAAAATCTAAATAAATTGTATTATTTGTCCATCTAGTTTTTTAGTTTTTTTTTCCAGATACAGAGATCCAAATCCTCTGTATAGACATACTGTTTGCCTGCAGCCACCACTAGGGGGAGCTCACTGAAAATGTATTTTTTTTTTTTATAAAGGGGTTTCTGGACGTTAAATATTGACATCATATCCACAGAATAGATCATCAACATCAGATTGGTGAGGTTTACTGGTACCCCCACTTATCAGCTTTGGGCATGGGCGGACTGGGAACTTAAAGTAGCTCCAGAAAAAAAAAACGTAAGAGTGGCCCCATGTTGTAGGCGGGCAACACAAGTAGTCAAGGTCAGCAATACCATAGCACACAATACCATCTCATTATATACCACAGTGCAGCAGAATTTATTGCGCCAAAATCTGAACCACTGTGATGACCATCAGTAGATGACATCTTCTATCCTACTCCTGAAGTTCTCAGATTAAGATATGGAGCAGGGTGCTTAGGAGGGGAGATGGGGGGGGGGGGGGGGGTTACAGCAGTTGAATTCAGGAGGGCATGTGTGGTCGCTGCCCGGGTACATGAGTACCTCATTCTCACAGAATTAATTAACGCTGACAGCTCATTGTGAGGAGGGCTTGGGAAGCCTCCTGGGCATTAGTCCACAGGGAAATTTCCCTGTAAGGTCTATAGCCAATCTGCCCCGGGCTGTGGGAAGGGGCCACAGTGCTCAACCTCTTACTTGGCCTGAGATGTAATGTCCATCAGTCACATCACCTGTTGGTGAATTCAATAGGGGTGAGATGCAATACGAAGCACAGCCACTATACAAAGCATGACACTGGGCTTGGTATACTCCGATGCCAGAGACCTTGTGAGAGCACTGGAATCCCCTCAAAGCAGTGGCGTAGGGATCGCCATAGCAGCCATAGCAATGGCTATGGGGCCCTACGCCACTGGGGGGCCCGCCGCCGACTGAGGATTAAAAATAAATAAAATAAAAATCATGTGGCGAGAGGGCCGGTGCCCGGGGCGTGGCGCTGTGATAGGGGGCGGTCAGATTTTGGCAAAGACACAGCCACCTAATCCTATCTGAGGGGTCTGTAACACAAGAAGGTGAAAGTACATATCATTTGGTGTGTATGTGTATTAGACAGAAGGTAGGGATATGTATCTTGTGTAGTTTGGGTATTAGGGAGAGTAAGGGGTATATATCTATTGCTGTTACAGAGCCGCTCTTCACCTACACGTGTATCAGCACTAGATATATACCCCTTACTCTCCCTAATACCCAAACTACACAAGATACATATTCCTACCTTCTGTCTAATACACATACACACCCCACGATATGTACTTTCACCTTCCTGTGTTACAGACCCCTGTACAATTTAAAGAGGACCTTTCACCTGGAAAAACATTGTGAACTAAGTATGCAGACATGTAGAGCGGCGCTCGGGGATCTCACTGCACTTACTATTATCCATGGGCACCGCTCCGTTCTCCCGTTATGCCCTCCGGTATCTTCGCTCTGTAAGTTATAGTAGGCGGTGTCTGCCCTTGTCCTGTGGGCGTCTCCTTCTCCTAGGCTGCAGCGCTGGCCAATCGCAGCGCACAGCTCACAGCCTGGGAGAAAAAAAAAAACTCCCAGGCTGTGAGCTGTGCGCTGCGATTGGCCAGCGCTGCAGCCTAGGAGAAGGAGACGCCCACAGGACAAGGGCAGACACCGCCTACTATAACTTACAGAGAGAAGATACCGGAGGGCATAACGGGAGAACGCAGCGGTGCCCATGGATAATGGTAAGTGCAGTGAGATCCCCGAGCGCCGCTCTACATGTCTGCATACTTAGTTCACAATGTTTTTCCAGGTGAAAGGTCCTCTTTAACAATCTTCTTTAATACACAGACATTTGGGCTGGGTTCACACCTGAGCGTTTTACAGCATGTACGAACGCGCTGTAAAACACCCTACGCCCCCAGAAGTACAGGAGCTTCTTTGGGGCGTATTGTCGCACTTTCCTGCACATAGACTTAGCGGGAACGAGCGACAATGGGCGTTTGCTTGTTTTCTCGTGCGTATGTAAACGCACGATAAAAACGCCTGAAAAATCGCATACAGAGTACGCTCAGGTGTGAACCCACACTTAGATTCATACATTTCCTACACTGGCACAAATGCGTTGCCAGTGACCAACTGTCTGTGCTCAGTCCTATGCGTAACCGTCGCAAGCGCATGAGGAGCTGCGGATGTGGTGGTGAGGTCCGAGAGGTATGTGGGAGATCCGGGACGGCCCATAACAGTTTTTTGCTATGGGGCCCAGTCATTTCTAGCTACACCCCTGCCTCAAAGAGTACATTGGATGGAGGAAGGAAGGTGGACCCCCCATTGATCAGATATTGATAACCTATCGTGAGGATCGGTCACCGATGTTTAAATACCGGAAAACCTATTTAAATTAAATGTTTGAGCATAAAATTACTTATTGTTTAAACCATGTATTATGTTAAATACATTTTTTTGATTTTTTTTTCCATTTTGCTAGCCATAGATTTACTCTTCAGTAGCCATCTCATAGCATGAAAGTACAGATTACAATGACAGATATCACCTTTGTATAGATACCATCACAATAGGTTATAGACACCGTCTATCTACTCCACCTACCTGCACAATTACCTCTGCACAGGTCACAGAGCAAGCCTACACAAATCTCCCATAGAAGTCTATGAGGTCAGCTCCAGTCTATGGCCCATGTGGCTGCTGTCAAAGAAGAGGAAGTATTGATATATTTTAAGCCTAATGGCCAGTGTGAAAATTGTATGAGTTATAGGATTTTTTAAATATAGACAGTGACATGAAAAATGAAAAAATATCAACAGAAATTCTAAACAAAAATTATAATGATAATATTTCAGCAGGACAAGACTCAAGTTTATCAATCACTAAGGGATGTGCAACAGAAAGCTACTGTGTCCTGGGGAACCACTCCTATACTATTGATGGTGTAACAACCAACATTACCTGCTCTGGTGACCAGACTACAGCCGCTACTCCAACCCGTGTCCAGACTACAGCCGCTACTCCAACCCGTGTCCAGACTACAGCCGCTACTCCAACCCGTGTCCAGACTACAGCCGCTACTCCAACCCGTGTCCAGACTACAACTGTTAATACAATCTGCTTCAATTGAGGCATAAGTGTCCAGAAAATTGTCCTTTGTCCGGCCGTTGTGTGTCTTCTACTGCTGAAATGGCTTTTCTAGAAGATTTACAGGTCCATGTGGCCGATGCTGACGTTCCTGTCATTGTCAGATATTTCCAGATTGTTTTACTATAAAATTTGAAAATCCAAATGTCGAAGCCATGAAGATGCAATACATACAAGTTGTACGTTGGCTATTGATTTACAAAGGGGTTTGATGCTTTGTTCTCTTGGAATCATTCTAGCTGTAGCCGGTGAATAATCCCGTCAATAAATCAGAATCTTGCTACTACAGATGAGTCTACGTTTTTGTTAAAGACTCCAATTTCTTAGAAAATAAATTCAACAGAAAATCACAACATGGCAGCAAAATGCTATAAAGGGAAACTTACTTACCTGCCTCTCAACGCTGACTCCCTGCTCCTTCTCCTCCCGGCCTGCAATGCGGAGCATCACTGTCCGGAAAGAGGAGGAGCAGGAAGTTGGCACCAGAAAGCAGGTAAGTAGACTTCCCTTTACAGGTCTGGCCAAGGGAGGGTGGGGGAGTGTTTCTAAAAACAAAAATCATTCTTGCATAACCCCTTTAAGGGCTGCATAGCCTCCCAACTATTAGGTGGTCAGACATAGACACATGTAAGATAAACATTGGGATATGATGAGCCAAGAGAAAAGGTAAGGCAGAACGTATCTATATAAGATTTCACAAATGTTCCTTCATGTACAGTAGAAAATTGATATATATTTTTTTATTTTTGAACGGAACATATGATCTGTGTCTACTAAGTGCTCTCCTATAGACGTTGCACACCCTATAGCAGGCATGCTCAACCTGCGGCCTTCAGCTGTTGCAAAACTACAACTCCCAGCATGCCCGAACAGCCTACAGCTATCAGCCTACAGCAGGGCATTGTGGCAGTTGTAGTTTTACAACAGCTGGAGAGCCGCAGGTTGAGCATGGCTGCCCTATAGCTACAGATAAGTAGTGATGGAAAAACATTGGCCGGGACGATTCGCGAACGTTTCTGCCCTCTTGGCTTCTGCCCTCTTCTCCGCCGCCTCTGCTTCTGCCCTCTTGGCCGCCGCCTCTGCTTCTGCCCTTTTGGCCTCCGCCTCTGCTTCTGCCCTTGCAAGGACTTCTTTTTCAGTGAAGGAACGTCTCACTTTGGATTGCTCTGCATTTATACGGGCCTCTAGTAATCTGTTGCTCAGGGCTGAGCTTCTAGAGCATGAAGATCTGTAGGACCGGGAGGAATGTTTGGATGAATGCGATCTGTGTGATCCAGGGGCGTAACTAGAAGTGACTGGGCCCCACAGCAAATTTTTGTAAGGGCCCCCCCAGCGCGCTTCACACCTCCCTCCTCCTGTGTAAACCCCACTCCTTTGGCAGGTCACGATCTAGACAAGACCAGGCTGCCACGCCATCCTTTTCCTATATAATTTGTATATATTTATATACACACACACACACTGTCTGTCATGTAGTGTCATTGTATAATACTGTTGTGGGGCCCCTGTCAAAGTCTTAACCCTCCTCCCATGTAGCCCCCACACTTCTGTGACTAGTCAAGATCACCCCATCCCCCCCCCCCTCACACATCCCTTATAGCCCCCATACATGTGAAAGTTAAAAAAAGATTCAAAGGCTGAAATACTTATAACTAATACTAAAAACTCTTTATTGCCAGGAACAAAACATTTGAACTTTCCAAGACTATGTTACACTTTTTTACAGTTACAGATTCCTGCAAAAAGATACTAAAATCTTGATACGCTTTGGACTTCCGAAGAACCTTCCCAGCCACAGCATTTCAAGTTGTGGAAATTCTCTCTGTTTAGATAAATATAATTTTAAATATACACAATACATGAATATATTATGTATGTATTTATGTTTCATTATGTACAGCAGGGATCATCAACTTTTGACACTCCCACTGCAGAGAAATTACAACTCCCAGCATGCACACTAGCTAAGCTGTTAGTGTAACCCCCATAGAGGTGAACTAAGCATCCTGGGTATAATAGTTTAGGAACTGCTGGAGTGCCAGAGGTTGATGATCCCTGATATAGAGAATTCTATCACTTTACATTTCCCTCCCTTCTTTTACTGTAACCCTTTGTGAAATAGGACCCATCACCACAACTGACATGTCTGTTTTATTAATTACACTGCATGTTGCAAACAATTCTGGATCATCTTTGCTCACAACTTTGCAGTGTATAATTCCTCTGTTATTCTAAGTTCATTGGCAACTGTATTTACGAGATGGGGGATGTGTTTCTATACCGCCTGATGCAGTCTCAGGTTGTAGGGACGTACCCAATTGATAATGAATAGGGATGAGCGAACCCGAACTGTATAGTTCGGGTTCGTACCGAATTTTGGGGTGTCCGTGACACGGACCCGAACCCGAATTTTCGTAAATGTCCGGGTTCGGTGTTCGTCGCTTTCTTGGCGCTTTTTAAAAGGCTGCAAAGCAGCCAATCAACAAGCGTCATACTACTTGCCCCAAGAGGCCATCACAGCCATGCCTACTATTGGCATGGCTGTGATTGGCCAGAGCACCATGTGACCCAGCCTCTATTTAAGCTGGAGTCACATAGCGCCGCCCGTCACTCTGCTGATTAGCGTAGGGAGAGGATGCGGCTGCGACAGTAGGGCGAGATTAGGCAGATTAACTCCTCCAAAGGACGTGATTAATTGATCGATCTGCAGCTGTGGATCATTGAGCTGCTGATACTCAATTGCTCACTGTTTTTAGGCTGCCCAGACCGTTTGTCAGTCACTTTTTTCTGGGGTGATCGGCGGCCATTTTGTGTCTTGTGGTGCGCCAGCACAAGCTGCGACCAAGTGCATTTAACCCTCAATGGTGTGGTTGTTTTTTGGCTAAAGCCTACATCAGGGTGAAGCTGTCACACCAAGTGCATTTAACCAGCAATAGTCTGTTTATTTTTTGGCCATATACTACATCAGGGACAAGCTGCGCCCGTCACCAAGTGCATTTAACCCTCAGTAGTGTGGTTGGTCAAGCTATCACACCAATCACACCAAGTGCATTTAACCAGCAATAGTCTGTTCATTTTTTGGCCATATCCCAGTCTAATTCTGTCAGTAAACGTATACCTGTCACCCAGCGCCTAAATACTAGGCCTCAAGTTTATATCTAGCTAAATCTGTGGTTATTTCTGTGGCTGGTCAAGTTATTTAGTGTCCGTCAAAGCACAGTTTTTGTTCTGGGTTGAAATACAATTCCCAATTTAGCAATTTCCCAATTTAGTGGTTTCTGCTGTATCAGAGCTACTTTAAATACATCCCTAAAAGGGTATATCAGATTCAAGGAGCACATAGGGTCATTCTGAATAACTGCACACACACGCTACTGTGCATTTCCAAGTCTAATTCTGTCAGTAATTGTATACCTGTCACCCAGCGCCTAAATACTAGGCCTCAAATTCATAGTCAGCTAAATCTGTGGTTACTGCTGTCCTGTATTAGTGTAATACGGTACTTAAATAGATAGCCAGATAGTGTTAGGTGTCTGTAAAAAAAGGCCTGAATTTGAATTCAATACATTGGGCCAAATAATATTTTTGTTGTTGTGGTGAACGATAACAATGAGGAAAACATCTAGTAAGGGACGCGGACGTGGACATGGTCGTGGTGGTGTTAGTGGACCCTCTGGTGCTGGGAGAGGACGTGGCCATTCTGCCACATCCACACGTCCTAGTGAACAAACTACCTCAGGTCCCAGTAGCCGCCAGAATTTACAGCGATATATGGTGGGGCCCAATGCCGTTCTAAGGATGGTAAGGCCTGAGCAAGTACAGGCATTAGTCAATTTATCTCCCACACAGTTTTCTGCAGAAAGCGCACAGATGGCGCCTGAAAACCAACCCCATCAGTCTGTCACATCACCCCCATGCATATCAGGGAAACTGTCTCAGCCTCAAGTTATGCAGCAGTCTCTTATGCTGTTTGAAGACTCTGCTGGCAGGGTTTCCCAAGGGCATCCACCTAGCCCTTCCCCAGCGGTGGAAGACATAGAATGCACTGACGCACAACCACTTATGTTTCCTGATGATGAGGACATAGGAATACCACCTCAGCACGTCTCTGATGATGACGAAACACAGGTGCCAACTGCTGTGTCTTTCTGCAGTGTGCAAACTGAACAGGAGGTCAGGGATCAAGACTGGGTGGAAGACGATGCAGGGGATGATGAGGTCCTAGACCCCACATGGAATGAAGGTCGTGCCACTGACTTTCACAGTTCGGAGGAAGAGGCAGTGGTGAGACCGAGCCAACAGCGTAGCAAAAGAGGGAGCAGTGGGCAAAAGCAGAACACCTGCCGCCAAGAGACTCCGCCTGCTACTGACCGCCGCCATCTGGGACCGAGCACCCCAAAGGCAGCTTCAAGGAGTTCCCTGGCATGGCACTTCTTCAAACAATGTGCTGACGACAAGACCCGAGTGGTTTGCACGCTGTGCCATCAGAGCCTGAAGCGTGGCATTAACGTTCTGAACCTTAGCACAACCTGCATGACCAGGCACCTGCATGCAAAGCATGAACTGCAGTGGAGTAAACACCTTAAAAACAAGGAAGTCACTCAGGCTCCCCCTGCTACCTCTTCTGCTGCTGCCGCCTTGGCCTCTTCTGCTGCTGCCGCCTCGGCCTCTTCCTCCGCCTCTGGAGGAACGTTGGCACCTGCCGCCCAGCAAACAGGGGATGTACCACCAACACCACCACCTCAGTCACCAAGCATCTCAACCATGTCACACGGCAGCGTTCAGCTCTCCATCTCACAAACATTTGAGAGAAAGCGTAAATTCCCACCTAGCCACCCTCGATCCCTGGCCCTGAATGCCAGCATTTCTAAACTACTGGCCTATAAAATGCTGTCATTTAGGCTGGTGGACACAGACAGCTTCAAACAGCTCATGTCGCTTGCTGTCCCACAGTATGTTGTTCCCAGCCGGCACTACTTCTCCAAGAGAGCCGTGCCTTCCCTGCACAACCAAGTATCCGATAAATTCAAGTGTGCACTGCGCAACGCCATCTGTGGCAAGGTCCACCTAACCACAGATATGTGGACCAGTAAGCACGGCCAGGGACGCTATATCTCCCTAACTGCACACTGGGTAAATGTAGTGGCAGCTGGGCCCCAGGCGGAGAGCTGTTTGGCGCACGTCCTTCCGCCGCCAAGGATCGCAGGGCAACATTCTTTGCCTCCTGTTGCCACCTCCTCCTTCTCGGCTTCCTCCTTCTCTTCTTCCACCTGCTCATCCAGTCAGCCACACACCTTCACCACCAACTTCAGCACAGCCCGGGGTAAACGTCAGCAGGACATTCTGAAACTCATATGTTTGGGGGACAGGCCCCACACCGCACAGGAGTTGTGGCGGGGTATAGAACAACAGACCGACGAGTGGTTGCTGCCGGTGAGCCTCAAGCCCGGCCTGGTGGTGTGCGATAATGGGCGAAATCTCGTTGCAGCTCTGGGACTAGCCGGTTTGACGCACATCCCTTGCTTGGCGCATGTGCTGAATTTGGTGGTGCAGAAGTTCATTCACAACTACCCCGACATGTCAGAGCTGCTGCATAAAGTGCGGGCCGTCTGTTCGCGCTTCCGGCGTTCACATCCTGCCGCTGCTCGCCTGTCTGCGCTACAGCGTAACATCGGCCTTCCCGCTTACCGCCTCATATGCAACGTGCCCACCAGGTGGAACTCCACCTTGCACATGCTGGACAGACTGTGCGAGCAGCAGCAGGCCATAGTGGAGTTTCAGCTGCAGCACGCACGGGTCAGTCGCACTACGGAACAGCACCACTTCACCACCAATGACTGGGCCTCCATGCGAGACCTGTGTGCCCTGTTGCGCTGTTTCGAGTACTCCACCAACATGGCCAGTGGCGATGACGCCGTTATCAGCGTTACAATACCACTTCTATGTCTCCTTGAGAAAACACTTAGGGCGATGATGGAAGAGGAGGTGGCCCAGGAGGAGGAGGAGGAGGAAGAGGGGTCATTTTTAGCACTTTCAGGCCAGTCTATTCGAAGTGACTCAGAGGGAGGTTTTTTGCAACAGCAGAGGCCAGGTACAAATGTGGCCAGCCAGGGCCCACTACTGGAGGATGAGGAGGACGAGGATGAGGAGGAGGTGGAGAAGGATGAGGATGAAGCATGGTCACAGCGGGGTGGCACCCAACGCAGCTCGGGCACCTCACTGGTGCGTGGCTGGGGGGAAACGCAGGACGATGACGATACGCCTCCCACAGAGGACAGCTTGTCCTTACCCCTGGGCAGCCTGGCACACATGAGCGACTACATGCTGCAGTGCCTGCGCAACGACAGCAGAGTTGCCCACATTTTAACGTGTGCGGACTACTGGGTTGCCACCCTGCTGGATCCACTGTACAAAGACAATGTGCCCACCTTACTTCCTGCACTGGAGCGTGATAGGAAGATGCGCGAGTACAAGCGCACGTTGGTAGACGCGCTACTGAGAGCATTCCCAAATGTCACAGGGGAACAAGTGGAAGCCCAAGGCCAAGGCAGAGGAGGAGCAAGAGGTCGCCAAGGCAGCTGTGTCACGGCCAGCTCCTCTGAGGGCAGGGTTAGCATGGAAGAGATGTGGAAAAGTTTTGTCAACACGCCACAGCTAACTGCACCACCACCTGATACGCAACGTGTTAGCAGGAGGCAACATTTCACTAACATGGTGGAACAGTACGTGTGCACACCCCTCCACGTACTGACTGATGGTTCGGCCCCATTCAACTTCTGGGTCTCTAAATTGTCCACGTGGCCAGAGCTAGCCTTTTATGCCTTGGAGGTGCTGGCCTGCCCGGCGGCCAGCGTTTTGTCTGAACGTGTATTCAGCACGGCAGGGGGCGTCATTACAGACAAACGCAGCCGCCTGTCTACAGCCAATGTGGACAAGCTGACGTTCATAAAAATGAACCAGGCATGGATCCCACAGGACCTGTCCATCCCTTGTGCAGATTAGACATTAACTACCTCCCCTTAACCATATATTATTGTACTCCAGGGCACTTCCTCATTCAATCCTATTTTTATTTTCATTTTACCATTATATTGCGGGGCAACCCAAAGTTGAATGAACCTCTCCTCTGCCTGGGTGCCGGGGCCTAAATTTATGACAATGGACTGTTACAGTGGTGGGTGACGTGAAGCCTGATTCTCTGCTATGATATGAAGACTGATTCTCTGCTGACATGAAGCCAGATTCTGTGTTATGGGACCTCTCTCCTCTGCCTGGGTGCCAGGACCTAAATTTATGACAATGGACTGTTACAGTGGTGGGTGACGTGAAGCCTGATTCTCTGCTATGATATGAAGACTGATTCTCTGCTGACATGAAGCCAGATTCTGTGTTATGGGACCCCTCTCCTCTGCCTGGGTGCCGGGGCCTAAATTTAGGACAATGGACTGTTACAGTGGTGGGTGACATGAAGCCTGATTCTCTGCTATGATATGAAGACTGATTCTCTGCTGACATGAAGCCAGATTCTGTGTTATGGGACCCCTCTCCTCTGCCTGGGTGCCGGGGCCTAAATTTAGGACAATGGACTGTTACAGTGGTGGGTGACATGAAGCCTGATTCTCTGCTATGATATGAAGTCTGATTCTCTGCTGACATGAAGCCAGATTCTCTGTTACGGGACCTCTCTCCTCTGCCTGGGTGCCAGGACCTAAATTTATGACAATGGACTGTTCCAGTGGTGGGTGACGTGAAGCCAGATTCTCTGCTATGGGACCTCTCTCCAATTGATATTGGTTAATTTTTATTTATTTTATTTTTATTCATTTCCCTTTCCACATTTGTTTGCAGGGGATTTACCTACATGTTGCTGCCTTTTGCAGCCCTCTAGCTCTTTCCTGAGCTGTTTTACAGCCTTTTTAGTGCCGAAAAGTTTTGGTCCCCATTGACTTCAATGGGGTTCGGGTTCGGGACGAAGTTCGGATCGGGTTCGGTTCCCGAACCCGAACATTTCCAGGATGTTCGGCCGAACTTCTCGAACCCGAACATCCAGGTGTTTGCTTAAGGCCTCGTTCACACTTCAGTGTTTGGTCAGTGATTTCCATCAGTGATTTGTGAGCCAAAACCAGTTGCAGCTCTAAACATAGAACAGGAGCAGATCTTTCCCTTCTACCTAATGTCTACGGAGGCTCCACTTCTGGTTTTGGCTCACAAATCACTGATGGAAATCACTGACCAAACACTGAAGTGTGAACTAGGCCTAACTCTAATAATGAACTCAGAAACTTAGAATAACAGGGAAATTGCACAAAGCAGAGTTAGGCTACTTTCACACTAGCGTTCGGGTTTCCGTTCGTGAGCTCCGTTTGAAGGAGCTCACGAGCGGACCCGAACGCAGCCGTCCAGCCCTGATGCAGTCTGAATGGAGGCGGATCCGCTCAGACTGCATCAGTCTGGCGGCGTTCAGCCTCCGCTCCGCTCGCCTCCGCACGGACAGGCGGACAGCTGAACGCTGCTTGCAGCGTTCGGGTGTCCGCCTGGCCGTTCGGAGGCGTGCGGATCCGTGCGGATCCGTCCAGACTTTCAATGTAAGTCAATGGGGACGGATCCGTTTGAAGATGCCACAATGTGGCTCAATCTTCAAGCGGATCCGTCCCCCATTGACTTTACATTGAAAGTCTGGACGGATCCGTCCCAGGCTATTTTCACACTTAGCTTTTTTTTGCTAATATAATGCAGACGGATCCGTTCTGAACGGAGCCTCCGTCTGCATTATTATGAGCGGATCCGTTCAGAACGGATCCGCCCGAACGCTAGTGTGAAAGTAGCCTTAAGAGAAATAATGATCATTGTTGGGAATAAATGTATTTACTAAAGTGATATAGTGTCAGAAGAGGAGACATGCTCTTCAAATTGTACAAAAGTACAATAAAATTACTGCATAATAAATAAAAGGCATAATAGTTTATTAAAAACTTACCTGAAACACGACAAATGAGATCAGAAGTTTCTTGTCTTCATCTCTTCTGGCTTGATTGTTCCAACTTGAAAAATATAACTACAACCTAAATAACAAAAAATAAATAGTTATTCTCACATAAAATGTACTATTTAAATTTGAAAGTATAACAGACATTTTCAAATATACTAAATTCTACACACATATTTAATGCAACCAAATACTTACCAGAAACCAAAAGAACCAGGAGAGGACCATCTCTGTCATGGACACATGTATTTCAATGGTAAACATGTAGAAGTGCAAC
This sequence comes from Bufo gargarizans, assembly GCF_014858855.1. Classification (NCBI taxonomy): domain Eukaryota; kingdom Metazoa; phylum Chordata; class Amphibia; order Anura; family Bufonidae; genus Bufo; species Bufo gargarizans. Next base: position 684,782,806 of record NC_058081.1, on the reverse strand, counting down.
AACAAATCAATCTAGTGACACAAAAACAGGAAATATAACTCATCCATATGCATATACAATTCTGTTTCTTCTACATTTAGAAATTGTAGGATTGGTTCAAACAATGTATGTAAAACGTACATTAACATAAACAGAACTTGAAACCAAAGTCAATGGCGTTGCAACCTAGAGAAAAGAAACCAACATTTAGTTTGTGCCCTTAAAAACACTGTCCAGACCCTCAAACTGGTCAAACATTTGGGCAGCTAATAAAATCCAAAGGTGACCGTATATATTTTGTTACACTTGATCAAAATTGTCAATATCTACGAAAATGAATGATTGTCAGGTGAAATTTAACAATGACCAACAGTTTTAGGGGAACAACTGTAGAAAATTAGTGTTCAATACCGATGTTGTCAGCAAAAAGATCTTTTGTTTAAAGAAAGACTGTTTGTGAACGAAAGCTCTTTCTTTGAAAGAACATTCCATGAAAGATATTCATGGACCTGTTTCACTGAACATGTATGGAAGTTTGAACAACAGCCAATATAGACGAAAATGGTTATTGATGTGTCTGTGAAACCAGCGTTCACCAGATCTACTGTGTATGGTCAGCTTTACACAGGTAAGAATTGAATATATAGTGAAACCTCTCCAAAAGACCAACTCAATTAGAAGACCACCCCTTTATCCAAACCATATTTCTTGTTACATTATGCATACTGACCTTTTTATTATTATTATTTGAAGAGAACACCACTCCCCTAGATAATCATTTGAGAGGTATCACAGTATCTATTCAATCCTCACAGTATAAAAAGTGACACTCTTTCAGGAGTGAAAATATATGCAATTCCACTAAAGAAACTGTTAGTAAAACTTTTTGGTTAGTTAGCAGGAAACGGTCAACTGCTGAAACTTCAAACCTCCCAAACAACTTTACACTTACACAGAAGACCGTTTCTTACAACACACGTCTGCGCGCCTTCAGTTCTGCAAACGTGTCCACAATGCTCTCTAAGTCTAGTTTTCTAGCTCTCTCATTTTCAATGCTCAGCACTGCAAGTCCAGAAAGCCTCTGTACGGACATAATACTCCTCAAGTCGTTTTTTTATTAATTTCAGCTTTGAAAAGGATCTTTCAGCACTTGCTACTGTCACAGGTAGCGTTAGGAATAGTAGCAAGGCTACACAAACATCTGGAAGTGTGGATGACAGTGCGCTGTTGTCGACTAACAGGAGATGAGCAAGGTCACTGACAGAGGATGTCTTAAGGATCTCTTCTTTTAATGCAGATCGAAAACTTAGTAGCTGTCCAGGAAAAGTGCTTGTTAAATCTTCCTGGTAGATTTTTTGCAGATTTGATGCAGCATTAAAGAGCTCATCATCTGATGCAGATGAAAGCATCGTGGGCTGAATAATGTTGAAACGGCCAAGAACCCGATCTATTCCCTTAAACCTGTTTAGAAGCTGAGACGTTATTACATCTAAACAGGGGTAAAAAACTGTCACTTTAAAATGTTTTTCTGCATCGTTTAATCTCTCATCTACTGCCAATTCATCAAAATGGCGCATGACTTTGGGGATCAGTTTCTTTTGAAATTCCGGTGAAATGCCCCAATTCTTTTTAGGGGAGAAGGTAACAGTAAAGGCTCTGATAACGGGAAAGCCATTGTTCCCAGATAACATATATGACAAACATTCTAAGATTTGTTTGCAAAAGCCAAGTACAAGTTATAGTAAAAGTTACTGACCATAAACTGTTATATTTACACAGCCTGATACAGTACTTGATTATTGAGAAATATCAATTCCTTCACAACGACCCTTGCTCGTTAATGGAGATGAAGCGCTGCACTCACAGACAGCGATTCCCTCCACGGAATGGGGAGAAGCGACTTCCATTCTATTTGCTCATCCTAATAAAGCAACATTATTTCTGCGGAGCAAGAAAACAGGACTCTGGTGTCCACATGTACAGGTTTCTTTGCTGGATGACAGGGTGATCTGCAGCAGGGCTTTTTCACATAAGCGGATCCTCTAAGTGGAATCCACTGCGTGAAAGAGAGCCAAGCCCCGCTCCAGACAGCAGAAACACGGAGCAGTAGGATGATTGATAGCGCTCCGTGCCTCTCTGTGACGTTTTTACTACTAAATCACAGTGAGATAAAGTTGTCACCGTGATTTTGTAGTAAAAGCCCATTGTAGTGAATGGTTATACGTACAGGCCTACAAATAATGGACATGGGAGAAAATTTCTATTGTGTGCATGAGCTATAATGTTGATGTCCTATCCGGATCGTTTACCAGTTTCACAAAAGCAGATAATTTCCTTCAAGGGGTTTTCCAGCTTTTTTTCTATTAATGACTCATTCTCAAGATAGGTCATCAGTATCAGATCAGCGCGTGTCCAACACCCCCCCGCCCCCCCGCTGATCAACAGTTTCTCCCATGTCTCCTCATTGTTTGCCTGCTTGCCCTCGTAACTGCATTCACTTCAATGGGGCAGCTCCTTCGTGTCCAAGTGAGTAGTAGGGTAATGTCCCATAGAAGTGAATGGGGATGCCATAGTAGCAATTACACTGCTCTTCACCGCAGTTGGTAACCAGGTGAACAATGAGGAGAAGGCAGCGCTTGTATGGATAGGTCATGAATAGAAAAAAAAACAGACAAAGCCTTTAAGGAGATTCTCTTAGTAGTCTGCTGCTGCCCTCTTCCAACACCCTGCACATTCCAAGTCCAAATCCCATCCAGCTTGGCGGCCAGTGCCGGAGGCCACGGAAGTCCAACCTTCTCCCCCTCTAATTTTACTCGGGTCCACAGCTCTGAAGCCAGCCGTACTCACCCTTGTTGGGATCTTTCTCACTGGACTGCAGTCTCCACTGACGTGCTCTTCTCCTCTTCAAGTTCTGCCGATGCACTGCTCCAAGCAATGAAATCTAGAAGGTAGAAAAAAATATTTTGTAATATACTATTAGAAGAAATATACTATTAGAAGAAAACAAAGAAAAACTATACATATGTGGTATCCGCCAGATTCATACTGACCAGGAGAATCAAGTGGAAAAAAAAAACGATAGAACTGTGGTAAAAAAAATTATATTTCCACTTCCCACTACATTTTATGCAATATTAAATGGTTGCGTTGGAAAATACAACTTGTCCTGCTAAAAACAAGCCCTCATACAGCTATGTTAATGAAAAAAAAAAAAAAAGGTTAAGGCTCTGGGAAGGCAGAGAGCACAAAACAAAAATGCAAAAGGAAAAAAAGCCTCTGGGGTAGAAGGGGTTAAAATAAAACCTTTCAGAAAAATTCTTTTTTCTTTGCATCACCATTTTCTGATATCCATAAGTTTTTCATATTTCTGTCTACAGAGCTTTATGAGGGCATTTATGTGGGTGAACTGTAGTTTTTATTGGTACCATTTTTGGGGTGTGTGCAATTTTTTGATCATTGTTAGGGCCCATGCACACAACAGTATGCCCTCCGAGACATACAGTCCATGAGCGAGCTGCGAGCCATATGTCCCAGAGCAGCAATGATTGTGTGCACAGGAGCGCACAGCATCATAGGTTAATTGCGCGTTGGGCTGCGCGCGAGACTACTGTCCCATAATCATACGTTTTAGTAATCTACGAAGCTGTGCGCTCCTGTGCACACGATCAATGCATCTCAAGGACCGAATGTTTCAGAGGGCGTATGGTCGTCTGCATGGGCCCTTATTCCATTTTTTTGCTTGGTGTGTGCGTGTGAGTGTTGGGGAGGAGGGGGGGGGTTTATGATCACCAAAAACATGTTTTTAGTATTTTTTTTTTTTTTTTGGGTAAATTCTTTATTTTTGAAGAATTTTTCAATAAGTAACAAACAAGGGCAGTTCAATACAATGAGACAAGGTTCAACAAACCCGTGATGTGCTACAATGACAAAAGGCTAGGACATATATATCTCAATTTAGGAGATGCAAACATAAATCTAGATGTAGCAAACAAGAGCATTCAAGACATTTCAAAGAAAGAAAAGACAGCGGACTATTAACTCATAGGCCATCTTCAGTGGGTAGTATACGAATCTAGATGCCAATCCATGACTTGATAGAGTAGGGCACATCACATGGCAGACAATGATAACTGCATAGTCAATCTACAACACAACCTATAGAACATAACCGATGGGTAGTTTCAGCCTCGCGATTCAGGGCATGGGAGCAACCATGTATTCTGGATATACATAAGTAAGTAACCAAGCTCACATTAGAGTGTATGGTCTAAATGCGTGTCACCAAACGTATACAATGAGGCAAGGAGTGGAGGTTCCGTAAATGTAAATTCTGTGAATTCTGAAAGGTCTAGTTACTGATTCAGTGGATGAATGTATGGTGATGTTTACTGTTGAGGATGGAAGTAACAGATTCTATTTATAGGTCTTATAAAAATCCAACCATGGTTGCCACGTTTTTAAAAATCTATTCCTGTTACCCCGCTCCCAACCAACCATCTCTTCCATGAGGCAAATCTGATGTATCTTCTCTAACCATTCTTTGATAGTAGGTGGATCCGAATTTTTCCATTTAGTGGGGACAACAAATTTTGCTGCTCCTATCATATGTGTGGACAGGCTATTAGGGGAAGGTCTGAAGTCGCCATGTGGCAGCCACAGAAGTACCAGAGCGGGGGTCAAAGAGATATGGGAGCAGCAGACCTTGTTAATGATCTGCTCCACTTCTATCCAGAAGTTGGAAATAGCTTTACAGGACCACCAGATGTGGGAGATGGTTCCACATTCGTCTTGACAACGCCAACATTTATCTGAGGGCAACAGATGAGCTCTGTACAGGAAGTCTGGGGTTCTATACCATCTTGATACGATTTTGAAGGAGTTCTCTCGGAAGCGGATACATCTCGAGAATCCATGAGAATTCCCCAAAACCGTACTGACGTCCTCATCCGACAGGGAAATCTGTAGTTCCCGTTCCCAAGCTCTTAGGTAGGTGGGTCTCTCACTTGAAGAGTTTAATATAAGCTGGGAATACAACTTGGAGAGGGTTCTAGTGGGGGGAGAGGGTAGTAAGGTGTGATTCTCGAGCCAAGTGGGGTCATCATAAGGCGCTACATGTGACTTCCTATATTTTCTACAGCTGAGTTCTAGGTCTAATTCGACTAGCCTGGAGCGATGGGACTCAGGGATATATGCATAGGCCTTCGTTAGAAATTCCTGTAGGTTCTCAGCTTTAGCTAGGTCGGAGATTTTAAGGACTGAGAGATACGACCATGTTTTATGGAAATCGCATCCACCTTTGTTAAGATAGTATGGAAGGACAGATAGTGGGGCTACGGGGGATAATTTGTTAGTGGACATTGAAAGGGCCGGTGTTTTATTGCAAAGTTGGAACATACCATACGTTAGGGCACTAAGAGGATACCTTTTCTTTCTAATTGGGGGGGCAACCCAAAAGTTGTGGGTGGGGTCTTCATCTAACAGGGCTTTCTCTAAAGCTACATGTAGTGAATCGTTATGTGGACTAGCTAATTCGATCCACCTCTCCAATTGGATAGCCTGTAAATAGGTTCTAAGATCCGGTAAGGACAATCCTCCCCTATTTGTTCTTCTAACCAGTAGAGGGTATGCTAGCCGTGCTTTTTCATTAGACCAAAGAAAATTACTGAAGAGACCTCGGAAATTTGTGAGGAATTTGTTTGCCAGCGAGATGGGTATACATCTCAAGGTATAAAGGATCTGAGGAAGGACATAAGTAGTCAGTAGATTCTTCCTACCCAACCAAGAAAGAAAAGGCAGCCTGACAGAAGCCAGAAAGGCTTTGATTTTGTTAAATAGGGGAACGTAGTTAAGTCTAAACAGGTGTGAGGGGTCAGCTGGGATCATGATTCCCAAATGCTTAATAGCTTCGTTGGGCCATTGGAAGGAGGTATGCTTTTTAACTTCCAACATGTGTTTATCCGGGGCTGAGATATTAAGAATCTCAGACTTGTCATAATTGACTTTGAAGTTTGAAATTTCTCCGAAGTCCGAATTTTTTTTTATCACCTCTGGAATTGCAACTGCTGGATTTGTAATGAATATAAGCAGGTCGTCTGCAAAGGCCGCCAATGAATGGGTTTTCCCTTTCACCTGGAGTCCCTTGATAACCTCAGAGGTTCTTAATTTGCAAAGGAGAGTCTCGAGGGTCAAAATGAACAGAGCTGGAGAGAGAGGGCAGCCCTGTCGTGTTCCATTGGATATATTAAAAGGTGGGGATAGAGTGCCATTGACTAGGACTCTGGCTGATGGTTTTGAATAAAGCGAAAAAATAGCATCAATATATTGAGGTGGAAAGCCGAAATGGCGCAGGGTGCTCCTTATAAAAGTCCAATTGACCCTGTCAAACGCTTTTTCAGCATCAGTTCCTAACAGGGTCAATGGGACTTTGTGCTTTTTCGCGTAGTATATGGCATGCAGGACTCTGCTAACATTATGTTTGCCCTCCCGCCCCTTCACAAAGCCCACCTGTTCCTCACCAATCAGTTTAGGGAGTAGCTTCGCTATTCTATGGCTTAAAAGTTTGGCCCATAATTTAATATCTACATTAAGTAGAGAGATCAGCCTGTAGCTGCTACATTTGGCGGGGTCTTTCCCCTCCTTGGGGATAACTGTTATGTGGGCGATTAGCGATTGTGGGGGGAGGGAGGTCCCTTTCAATAAGGAATTGCATAGGTCTACCAAATGTGGGGCAAGAATCTTCTTAAACTTTTTGTAGTAGATTATAGGTAATCTGTCAGGACCCAGGGATTTCCCTGAAGGGGTACTTGCTATGACCTCCAGTATCTCCTCTACTGTTACCGGAGACAGCAACATTTCCTTTTCCGAAGAGTCCAGAGTCGGAACGTTAATTGTCTCCAAGAAGGACTTAATTTTGGCCATTGTGTGTTCAGGACTATTGGATTCTAGATTATATAGGGAGGAATAAAATTTAGCAAATTCCTCTGCTATTGCAGGGGTGTTGGTATGCTGGTGTCCTTTTTCGGACTTGATTCCCTGTATAAAAGTTTTTTCCCTATGTCCTTTTATCATTTGTGAGAGTAGCTTAGAGCCCCTACCACCGTGCATATAAACCTTGTATTTGGCAGCTCTGAGGGCCTTAGCTGAATTAATGTTTAGCAAGTCCTTCAGTTGGGACCTTAGTTTAGTAAGTTCTTTAAGATGTGTGTCTGAGGCATCTCCTTTTGAGGTGCTTTCCAAAACAGAGATTTGTGCCAAAATGGAATCTACTTGAAGCGTCCTTTGTTTGCGAACCCATGTACCCAAGGATATGAGCTCCCCTCTCATATACGCCTTGTGGGCCTCCAAAATCATAGCCTTATCCATAAGAGGAGTACAGTTCAGTGCAAAGAATGCCTCAAGTTTTCCCTCTAGCCTAAGTCTGTCTCTGTCATTTTCCAAGAGGGTCTCATTAAGTCTCCATGACCAAGCTTTAGGAGGGAGGCCTTTCAGTTGGAACACCAGAGAGACAGGGGCATGGTCAGACACTGTAATCTGCCCAATGGAAGAGGATTGAATCCTCTCTAGGACATGATATGAGAGAAAGAGATAATCAAGGCGTTGAAAAGATCCGTGAACAGCAGAAAAAAACGTGAAGTCCTTGTCGCTAGGGTGAGCTACTCTCCACGTGTCCGTGATTTGATTATCAGAAAGCGCTGTCCGCAATCTACGGAGTTGTGTAGCGGAGTGTTTAGGTGCCCCCGAGGAGGAATCCATGGAGTGGTCCAGAGCTAGGTTTAAATCACCCCCAAGAACCAGTATTCCCTCCCTAAAATCTCTGAGCAATTTCAGAACCTTAATCAACCAGGGAATTTGCCTAGTGTTAGGAGCATAAACGTTAACCAAGGTCAGCCTATTACCATAGAGCGTGCCTTTCAGGAACAGGAATCTGCTCTCAGGGTCCACATACTGCGCCTGGATCTGAAAGGGAACACTGGCTCCAATACCAATGGACACCCCCCTAGAGGCAGAGGAGTGAGAGCTATGAACCCATTTTGAATAGTGTTTAGTGAAAAGAGTTGGTATATGGTTGTGCCTAAAGTGCGTCTCCTGGAGGAACAGAAGGTCTGCCCTCTCTCTCCTAAGCATCTGATAGACCTGACTTCTTTTCTGGGGAACGTTAAGTCCATTTACGTTTAGTGAGGTTACCTTCAAGGAGTCCATGGCATGCGGCGGTTTGCGTGAGCAAGTAAGGAGTTGCAACCCAGAGGATCAAAAATTGCTGAAAACGATACCCATCTTGAAAAACTAAAAAACTAAAAACAAAACATATAATAACAGAATTGAGTATGTCAGTACTCATAGCATTAGTGACCCTCAAAATATTTATCGATCCATGTATCTATTTTTACAATTGATTTGTTTGAATAACATTATTCATAATAAAGATATCAAACTGTACTAACCACATGGTCACGATTTCTTGAGTGCCCTGTTACACTGTTTAATATTTACCTATTGCATTGAGTGAGTGGTCTCAATACACAGGTGCACCGATTTGGGGTCCATTTTTTCCTAGTGCGACATCTTATTTAATTATTGATTCAGCATTTTCCACTCATGATGGCCGCACAGGATAATATGGACACCATAGATATCTGGGATCATGTGGAAACCAAGAGATTAAAGGTTGAGAACTTTATGTTTACAAATAATGAAACTAATGAGGAGAATAATGTATCAATAAGAAATACATTTAGGGAGTTGGAGAATTTGTTGGTGAAGCAATTGAGACAAAGATGGGAGATCAAGACATTGTGCAAATTTGTGGAGTGTGGAAAGGTTCCAAAAGGCCTCACACTGATAAAATCCCCAGCACAAGATCTCCACAGTCCCTCATTCAATACAGAGTGGGAAAAATTGCTTTACCTACATTCCCTCTCCCTGGTGGAATTGATTGTGAAAAGAAGGAGGGAGATGTTGAATGAGATAACGGACAAAATCAGTGAGACGAAAAACAATATGAATAAGATACCGAAAAATGAAGAGTACAATTATTGGCAAACTAAATTGTGCCATAACCTTGATAAAGTTGAACAAGAGATAATAGATAGGAAAATCAAAAAATTGATAGTTTAAATGAAGATATAATTAATATAGGGGTGACACTAAGCGAACCACAATTAATGGTGGGTAAAGAGATCCCACATAAAAGTAAATACACTATACCTACCCACAATCGTTTTGAAACACTTGAGGATAGACAGGTTTTTTTAGACAGGACCCCACCCCACCACATAGTATCAAATATAAACGGAATAATTTAACTAAAGATGAAATAAAAGCTTTAAAATCATTACAAAAAGAAAGCAATATAGTAATACGTCCGGCAGATAAAGGAGGATCCATTGTGATCCAGGATCTAGCCAAGTACAATATGAAATGTTTGAGACGGCTAACGGACAAGAACACCTACCAAAAACTACCTAATGATCCCACCAATCAGTATTATGCAGAACTTTTAGATTTTTGTAGAAAGGGCCATGAGAAAGGCATTTTAACTGGTGAGGAGCACAAATTTTTAATAAATAAAACTCCAAGAATCCCATGTTCTATTGTGTACCGAAAATACACAAAGATCAACAGAATCCACCAGGTCGACCTATAGTATCAGGGATTGGATCCCTTACGTCCAATTTGTCCCAATATATAGATCAAATGTTACAGCCAAGGGTCCAAAAAACAGAGTCCTATACCAAGGACACAACACAAATTATACAAATAGTAGAACAACTGAAATTTAAAGACTCTTGGATAATGGGTTCATTGGACATCCAATCCCTATATACGATAATAGAACATGAGAAGGGGAAAGCGGCTGTAAGATCCCAACTGACACTAGAAGGTCGACTAAATGTTGAGCAGATAGATTTCATAATAGAAGGGATAGATTTCATTTTAAAACATAACTATTTTAACTTTGAGGGAGACTTTTATTTACAGATACAGGGGACGGCCATGGGCACCAGATTCGCCCCCAGCTACGCTAATCTATTCATGGCTGAATGGGAGAGATTGGTTATTCAGCCAAGGATGGGGACGGATCTGGTGCTCTGGCAACGTTATATCGATGACATTCTCTTTGTCTGGCAAAGTGGAGAAGAAAGCTTACAAACATTCTTAGGAGACATCAACTCCAATGATAGCAATCTGAAATTCACAGGTGTAACGAGTCAGGTAAGCATAGAATACCTGGACTTAAATATCAGTATTCAAAACAAGGATATAGTTTGTAGCACCTTTAATAAACCCACTGCCAGGAATAGTTACATTTTATTTGATAGTTACCACCTCCCGAATTGGCTAAGTAATATCCCACAGGGACAATTCCGAAGGGTAAAAAGAAATTGCACACTAGAAAACCAATATGACTTAGAAGTGGATGAAATGAGGGATAAATTTTTGGAGAAGAAATATCCTACCGAGATTTTAGAAAAAGTATTGCAAGAGGTGAAAAACATGGATAGGAAGGCTTTTTTTGAGGAAAAAATAATACCAAAATTAGATGAGGCTCAGGATTGTGTGCGGATAATCTTGCCCTTTAGTGACGACTACAAGAAAATACGCCAAATTATGACGAAACATTGGCATTTGTTACAGGAAGACAAGATCATAGGCACACTAATGCCACAAAATCCAAAAATAACATTCACAAAGGCCCCAAATTTGGGTCTAAAAGTGGCCCCTACAGTCAAGAAACAACAACAGAATAAGGATTCCACTATTTCAAAGTGGATTGGCCTACAAGGTTTTTTCAGATGTGGCACCTGTGGCAACTGTAAAGTAACATCTTTTTTTTAGAAAAGAACCTATGAGGTAATATCCTCTATTAATAATCACCGCCATTTAATTAAAGATTGTTTGACATGTAGTTCCGAAAATGTAATTTATGCTATCGAATGTCCATGTAAACGACTATATATTGGTAGGACAAAGCGAACACTAAAAAAGCGGATTTCGGAACACATAAATAATATACAGAAAGGATTTGAAAATCACTCATTATCATACCACTTCAAAATTAGTCACAATCAGGACCCTTCAAGTATGAAGTACTTTGCGATAGACAAAGTTGAAAAAGAATGGAGAGGAGGCAATCACATAGAGAGAATGTCGAGACTCGAAACAAAGAGAATATTTGAATTCGACTCCTTGATACCCAAGGGTCTTAATGCAGAATTCGAACTTTTTGGATTTTTTTGGAGTATTATGGGGACCCACGAGTCGATAACTAACCGCATATTTATATATTATATTTGGTTTCTTCTCTACACATAGGTCTCCATTGAAATACATCAACCTATTTCAGATTTTATTTTGTCTTTTATCTCATCTCATCTCTTTTAACATTTTAGAATTTATAAGAACATTTATTATTGGAGTCCATACAATGTTTTATGTGTACATTTGTGCCCCTCACTTATTATCACTATTTATGATTCATATTTATGTATAAATTATACCAAATGCTTGCTGAATGGGAAAAAAAATAATAATAAAAAAAAAATACAAAAAAATAAATAAATAAAAATAATAATAATATATATATATATATATATATATATATATATAACAAAAACAGAAAAACGCATGGAAACTGCAGCAAAAACGCATGGGGTGACCATGCGTTTTTTAGTCTAGGAGAAAGATAAGCTTAAGCTATATCAGTAGGTGTAATTATATAAGTATAGCATATTGCTAAGTATTAGAAAACACTACTTCAAAAACTGTCATTTTGAGAACAAGTCCAAACAGCAATCTTGGTCACCTGGGTGAATTGAAAAACAGGATCTGATGCTCAAAGGTGTGTCCAATGAGTCCACAGAAGACACAGTATATAAGAGGGGTATTGGTAGGGGTGCTGCATACCACTGAGGAAGGGGCAATAACTTGGACCCCGAAACGCTACACCCCCCATCTTTATATTGAAGGAGCAAAGTATCCTAAACCGACCGATTTACAGACTACATTTGGAAGCCTCATTTGACGGGATATCTCTGCTACAAACGCCACTGCAGACTTTCCACCAATAGATTAAGAACTGGTGGGCTTGGAAGTTAAATCCAACAGAAACACAGAGTCGTCTAAGAAAAACCTCTTGATACACCGTGTCACAGACACTTTTGAGGAGAGGAGAGGATCCAAAGTCTACAGTCTGGAGAATCTTCGGTCGATATAAGGTAAAATTTACTTGCAAGTAATTTTATAGCGGGACGCCGCTATCTACTTCGTTTTCAGCGGGACGCTGCTGTAATTGGAAGTGGGACATAATAATATTCGATTGGACTTTATCAAATACCCAGGTGTACACACTAAAATTGGACTGAACAATTGAATTAGAGATTGTATTTTATGACTGTCGATATTTGCACTATATTACCCTGAGTTTATGTGTAAAACAATCATTTTTATTCATTTTATCGATCCATCTATCGATTTTTACAATTGATTTGTTTGAATAACATTATTCATAATAAAGATATCAAACTGTACTAACCACATGGTCACGATTTCTTGAGTGCCCTGTTACACTGTTTAATATTAACTTAATCACTACCAGACAGAACACACACATTTTTCCCAACACACAAAAAACTCCTCCAAAACCCCACACATCCCCATAATGTATACATCCATGGATAGCTCTGATCTGGGGGAACAACATATCCAAAAATCACCCAGATCCAAGCAGGGGTTCCCAAATTCCATGGAAGTCACATTTGGCCGTCCGCAAGCATGGCTTTCCTGCCCAAAACAGTTACACAGATTTAAGTTGTGCGGCCGTCTGTCTTCTCCTTCAAAGTTAGTATGGGCCATAATCCTGGGGCAAGAGGCTGGCAACCAAGCCCCTCCAAAACCCAGTGGCGAGGTTGGTATTGCCACATTAATGTTTCTCAATTTCCTAATATCTGATTCTACACTCTTTCGGAATGTCACACTTTCTTGGCCAATTTCATTTTTAGGATATTTTTTAGATTTCTGTTTTAATTTTGTATGTATTTATTTAGATGAATCTGAATAGTTTTTTAAAATCAGATTTTTCAAAAAATATTTTTTCAAGCAAAGCTTTCTAATAAATTTCTCTATTCCTATATAATTACAAAAAACAAAATGGCTGCACACCATTATATATACAAACAATTAAGCTAAGAAATGGGGGTCATTCTAGATAAAAGTGGTACAATACCGACTATAAATGAGTATACATGAATAATGGAAGCTCTTAGCGCGCATACGTGTCAGACCCATCTACCAGGCGTCAAGGTGGCTTCCGCAGATGGGTCCCTATCACTAAAGAAACTGCCTCACACTGGATTTACTTAAGCCTACAATATTCAGGGCAGTGTAGGAACCAGCTACAAACATACTCTGCTCAGAAGTCCCAGGTAGATGGGCGTGTCCAGTCTAAAAGGGGTGCCACCCCCATTATATTGCAAGAAAATTTTGACTAAAACCTTTGGAATCACAGGTGCATATCCATGAAGCAAACATAATTACAAAAAACGATTTTGTTTTTTGTAATTATGTTTGTTTCATGGATATGCACCTCTATTCCTATATAAACAGAAAATTTGTCCATCCCCACAGTTGGTGCAAATTTCAAACCCTTCTTTAACAATTGAATTTGGGAATCTGTTAAATTTGTTTTGCTCAAATTAACAACTACATCCTCATTCAGTAACGTGTTCGGTGTCTTCTGTGTATTTCTTCCTCGTCCCCCTCTACGTGTCCATTTGTATGGTCGTTCCTGTAAGATAATGGATAAATAGAGAGAGACGCGGCACTCACCGATGGTTCTGCTGGTTGCTTTTATTGCAATTAAAGCGGCATACTGCGCAGGCAGGGGAGCGGGATGGCCACGATGTGCATCGGCAACGGCCGTTTCGCGCGGAAGTCGCGCTTCTTCAGACCGGATATGACGTGCAGGCGCACGGACAAACCTTTTTGAAGAGAAGCTGCCGGACATCACCATGGTAATCCCGAAGCTCCCCGAATGCGCAGCTGCAATACAAATACGTTGATGGTAAACCTGTAGTGTGCAGTTTACCATCAACGACGGAGACATGTACGTCGAGAAAATCTAGACACGTCCCCCAAAAGTTGAGAGTGAACTTCATGTTCATATTATTGGTTTCATTAAGATACTGCACAAATTGCCCACACTGCTCTTCGCTGCCCGACCAGACCTGGAACACGTCCCCTCCGGATTCTCCTCCTAAAGGGGGGTCATCTGTGGTTCGTACAGTGGGTCCTGTTTCGGACTGGCTGGAATCGGAGTCCGAAGTCCAAAAATCGCTGCGAGTGCGGCGTGGGTTCCGTCTTGAACGACCGCGGTTTTTACTCCAGTCGAAAACCCTATCGCTTTCGTAATCGATTTTATCCCGAAGGAATTTGTCCCTTTTTCTCTCTTTAATTTCGACCTGGGTGACAGCTAATTTTTTGTTGAGCTTTCTCTCAAGGTTAGTATACTGTGCAGCTGTCATTCTGGCCTTGATTTCGGCTTGAGCTTTTTCAAGGTCTTCACTGACCCGTTGGTATTCCTTCTCGTCACGTGACAAGATCAGGTTCAGGATTTCCATCGAAAAGTCAGCGTGCATACACTTCCATGCTTCCACAAACTCAGGGTCATCCTCATACTGGTGTATCTCCTTATAAATCCTTAGCCCGCGTGGGACACGACAACTCTCTTTATAGGAGGTCAGTGACTTGATGGTCCAGAATAAACGGACCTCACGGTCGGCTAGCTGGAATATCTTCGCCTCTAAAGAACGGGTACTCATGGATAAAACCTGGTCTCTCACATTGCACAAAGTGAAAAAGGCCTCAGCCCCCTCTCTGCCTGAACGCAGGCTGGCAGCTGCTTCGTCAGTCTGGGTGGCAGATGCAGGTGATGTAAATGACGAAAGTTCGTCTAACGTGTGCTCAGCTGGAGCAATCATGTCAAATGCAGCCAAGGATGAGAGGAAAAAGGAAAAACAACGGCACTACGTAAATTCACCTGTATATGCCTAAAATCTGTCAAGGATCCATAAACGTGCAGTTGCCTCTGAAGACCAAAGTGGCTGTGTTTAACGTGATAAGTATATTCAAATGGATAAATAGAGAGAGACGCGGCACTCACCGATGGTTCTGCTGGTTGCTTTTATTGCAATTAAAGCGGCATACTGCGCAGGCAGGGGAGCGGGATGTGCATTGGCGACGGCCGTTTCGCGCGGAAGTCACGCTTCTTCAGACCGGATATGACGTGCAGGCGCACGGACAAACCTTTTTAAAGAGAAGCTGCCGGACATCACCATGGTGATCCCGAAGCTCCCTGAATGCGCAGCTGCAGTACAAATCAGCGAGAGACACAGGACAATGGTAATCATATCACAGGAGATACAAAAATGCAAACAATGCAAAAAATACCAATGTAAGTTTCTTAATTGGGCAACAAATTCCAGATGCCAGGGTAGTATAGGGACACGAGGAGAAATATGGATGCCACATGGAGGCAAAGGGTTACATGAAAGACAATATGGGACAATGACCAAGGGTATTATGGGGATTAAGTTATAAGGGTAAGCGACCATATGTAGGTTGCAGGGTGATGGAATCACAGGAACACAGCCATGTCGTTCTTGTCATTGAGGCCATGGGGTCCCATTGCACTCGTCCTGATGATCCATCTGGCCTCCCGTTGCAGCAAGAGGCGGTGGCGGTCACCACCCCGAGGGATGGGTCCCACGGCCTCAATGCCAGCAAAAGAGAGGCCAGAGGGATCGCCATTGTGAGCAGAACAGACGTGTTCAATAAGGTGAGGTGAACCTCGTCCAGTACGAATGGAATTCAAGTGCTCACGCACCCATTCAAGTAAAGGCCTAATTGTCTTTCCAATATAAAACCTACTAAAAATACATGAAATGACATATACCACGTATGGTGTGCGACAATTGATGAACTGTGTGACCTTGTGTGTAACGCCCCCTAAAGACAGACTTTTAGCTTGGGAATTTTGATAACAAAGTGAACATGTTCTGCACTTATAATTACCCATTGGGATCCTACTGTGTAACTAGTTGGACCTTTTGGGAAGTCGAAGAGCGCTATGGACCAATCTGTCCCTTAAGGTGTGACACCTCCTAAAGGTGATAAGGGGTTTGCTGGAAACTACTGAGCCCAAAGATGATTCACTTTTAAGAAGGTCCCAGTTACTATGCACTGCCCGTTTGACTATATCGGCTGCAGGGCTGAACTTGAAAACAAAGGCGAACCTATCGCTGTTGTCACCACCTGTACTGTCGCTGAGGAGACTAGATCGAGGGCGCAAAGCCGCTCGATGGAGTGCGTCCATCACAGTCCTCCTTGGGTAGCCCCTCTCCAGCAACCTATCCCTAAGTTGGTACGCCTGCCTAAAAAAGTCAGCATCTGTGCTGTTAATTCTACGCAACCGGACAAACTGTCCATATGGGACCGCGTCCTTAACGGCAGGGGGATGGAAGCTGGTCTGGTGGAGCAGCGAATTAGTGGCGGTGGGCTTACGGAAACCTGTAGTGTGCAGTTTACCATCAACGACGGAGACATGTACGTCGAGAAAATCCAGACACATGCCCCCATAGTTGAGAGTGAACTTCATGTTCATATTATTGGTTTCATTAAGATACTGCACAAATTGCCCACACTGCTCTTCGCTGCCCGACCAGACCAGGAACACATCATCCACATATCGAAGCAACCTATGGATGTATGCGAGAAAGGGATTACCCAAGGAGAAGACATAGGTCTCCTCAAATACCGCCAGATACAGGTTCGCGAAGGTGCATGACACAGGTGTGCCCATCGCTGTACCTAGTATCTGGCGGTACCATTGGCGATCGAACTGGAAGACATTGTTACTAAGATGGAGGGACTCTTGTACAAACTGAGAAAACACTGCACTCTTGTCCGTACGGGCAAGGACCGATGCAATGGCTTTGAGACCAGTGTCATGAGGAATACAGGTATAGGGACTCTCCACGTCCAAGGACACAAGGTGGAATTCCTCCCGCCATTCAATATCATTGACGGCGCGGAGGAAGTCCCCGGTGTCCTTGAGATACGTGGGAGTACCTACTAAAAGAGGCCTGAGTAGCCAATCCATATACCTGGAAATGGGTTCAGTCGCAGACCCTATGCCAGCGACAATGGGTCGCCCCGGGGGGCGCGATAGCGACTTGTGTACTTTTGGCACAAAGTACCAGGCTGGATACTTGGGGAACTTAGGAACAAGCTTCTCTATAATGTTTTTGGGCAAAAATTGCAGATCAACATATTTAGAGAGAAGTGAATGAACACTGAGAAGAATGGATGAAACAGGGTTCTCGCTAAGCTTCTGGTAAACGCTTGTGTCATCTAACTGTCTAGAAGCTTCCTCCAGATAGTAGGCTCTAGACATCAGGACCACGTTGCCCCCCTTGTCGGCGGGCTTAATGACCACATCTTCAAGACCGCATAACCAGTGTAGGGCGGTCCTCTCCTCCTGAGTTATATTACGGGTAAACCAGTGCACGTACATCCCTAATGACTTGTTTATAAAAGAGGTCAATAGGAGAGCCCGTCGGCATGGGGGACAAAAAGGTGGACCTGATGCCGCCCGTAAACAGTGTCTGGGGCTGGGGTACAGTGGTGTCCTCACTCTCAATGTCTGCCAGGAACTGGATACATAACAACTCCTCTGTATCAAATCTAGGATGCAGATGAAACTCAGCACATGTCATGTGGGCCTGGACCTCACCAGTTAAAAGTGGGGGGCGTGTGGCACAATTATCAGCAAACAATTTCCTAAGGAAAAGCTTGCGTACAGCTTTATATAGGTCCACCTCAAACTCGACTAGGTTGAACTGTTCTACCAGGCTGTATCCCAGTCCCCGATGGAGGAGTGAGACACAGCCTGGGGACAGCTCATGGGATGTGAGGTTGATCACTATGTTACTAGAGTCCGATATAAATGGGGGTTGGTCAAGGACAGTCATTGTTCCTGTAAGATATTTTGTGATGCTGATTCCTCTGATGGGTTCCCCTCCAGTGGTGTTGTGTGTCTTGTGTGTGTGTGTGGACCCGAATGTCCATATTGGTGATATATTTCTCATGTAACTCTGTTCTTGATGTCGGTGTCTTAAATTGTACCTGTGTGTTGGTGATGGTGTCCTCTTGTGTCTTTTCTCTATTGATTGTGGTTGAGTCTACCAATCTCTTATCCCATGATGGGGTGGTGTCCTGTCTAAAAAATGTGGATTAATAAATGGTTCAAAACGGTATGTGACTAGAATATTGTAATGGGTTTTTGCTTTAATCCGATTTTTATTCTTCTCAGTTTCTTTACCATTTGTTGTCTCCATTTGTTGTCTCTATTTTTATTATGCATATCTGTTTGATGATTATACATCAATTTTTTTATTAATCATTTCCTGCTCCAGTTTGTTCAAGCCTTTACATATACGATGTTGCATTCAATAAACTCTTCTATTGTTTCTTTAATCATACTAATTTGATTAATGAATCTCTTCCAGGATTTGGGTTCTCCTTTTAATAATCATCTGCACCAACACTATTGACTGCTTGTTCAAAAAAGTACTCTGCTCTCTGTCAAAGTCCTCATTTACAAGGTCTTGTACTGGATTTTTCACCAGCATTAGACCCTTAGGTATCATTCCGATCTCCAGGTATTGATTCAATAATTTTTTTTCTCATTTTTGTCTAAGTTGTTTGTGTAACAGGTTCTCCAAATCTCTGAATATATCAACCATTGATCTAGATACACTCGACATATTAGACCCATCTGTTTAATCAAATTTATACATTTCCACCTTTTTACATTTATGCTCAATACAGTTCCAGATGTCCATAGTACCAAAAATGAGGAGCAGCGCCAAAAGGAGGTTGAAAATTGCAATAATTTCCCTATATATGGCGGCTCACCCTTATTGGTCTACAGAAATAGGTGCACTGTATGTAGACTGCCCCCCGGTCTATAATCAAAACAGAAGTAAATATAGGATAATACAGGCACTCTCTCATCCAAGAACGTATCAAGGAAATTGCAAAAGAATAGAGGATTTTATTCTATCCACAAGGAGGTGACATCATACATATTAGTCAATAAAACCCGTTAAAATTGGTGGTAATGCACATGGGGGTGCAATTCTTCACCCGGACCGGAGACACTAGATGGTGTAGTCCGGGGCAAGTGAAGGCAAACATCACCGTATGCAAGCCACCCAAATCTGAAAGGGCACTAGCTGAGTACATATAAGATAAATCCCACCCTAAAATAAATAGATGAAAAACTGTAACTGCAAAAGGTGTATAGTGATAGATTGTGCAAATTTAAAGCCAGATGTAGTTGATAGTCAATATACATGATTGATTAATCAATTTAAATCCATGATTGTTGTTAGTGGCTGAATTGATAAACTACTCACGATGTTACTCAATATATTAGTTTAAATATTGCTTTTGAATGTCAGTGGCACGTTGTGCATCCCAAACATACAGGTGGCAGATGGGGTCAGCAATATAGCCAGAGCTAATGTTCATAAAACGCTCTGTAGCACAGCGGATGTTACCACATTTATTCACCCGATGATCTCAATCTCCTGGACTCGGCCTCCCGACTCTCCCAGCTGCTGCCGGCGTGCGCTGCTCCTTGGCGTCCCACGTGATCGGACTCTCCCCTGGAAGGTTGGTGGGAGCGCGCTTGTATGGCTTAGAATAGTCCAAGTTTCTTAAGTCAAATTCTTTCTGTAACCGCCGGTCATCCTAGGCAGCTCGGTCAGGGGTCTTTTGGGGCTGCTTATTAGACCAAACGCGTTTCGGAACAACAAGCTCCTTCCTCAGTGGTTCCTATTCTTACTCCCCACTTCCTGCTTTTTATACCCATAATATGGGTGCACCGGCTTATTCCATAGGTTTCACAGAACACTGGGATGGATTCCTGGATGGGTATATATGCATAGCAAGAAGAATAGCATAAGTCCATATAATATACAGATTTCCTTAATGCTTTATTGAATATAGTCTTATTGAGCAATACCCATTTAAGGTCATAATTATACAGACTAGAAGACGCATCAGATCATGGAAAGAAAATGCATCAGATCATGGAAAACCGCATATGCATTTGTGGCGCGATTTCGATGCGATTTCAATGTATTATCCATAATAGCCATATTTCTATCACTGTATGTCATTCAAAGAAGGTATATATGTTATTCCCCCATAAATATCATATCAATTCTATACTAGGACAATCGATAGTACTACATACGTTATTATTCTGGAGAAATAAATTAACTTAAAGTGAACCTGTCACCGGGATTTTGGGTATAGAGCTGAGGACATGAGATGAGTCAGGGACAGGACACATCTCAGGTAACTTGCATATGTATCAAATAGGTTTTTTTTACACAATAAAAGCACACAGAGCTATGGGGACAGGGTATTGTGGATGTGCTAGCGGCGATCTAGCAGCCCATGTCCTCAGCTCTATACCCAAAATCCCAGTGACAGGTTCCCTTTAAAGGGTTTCTGTCACCAGATTTAACCCTATTAAGTGATGTGCTAATGTCAGCTAAACCTAACTAGCCTATTCCTACTTTTATCAGTGCCCCCATTAAGCCAGAAATCTAACTTTTATAATATGCTAATTAGCCTCTAGGATCGGGGGGGGGGGGGCATTGTTCCTGCTCCTAGAGCCTCCATTCTCGCACCTCTGTCACCTCCCTCCATGTCCTGATTGACAGGGCCAGGCAGCGCTCACATCCGTCTGCCAGCCCTGTGCTCTGGTGAAATCTCACGCCATTCAGTATTCGTCGCAGGCGCGGTGAGGAAGCTGGCAGCCGGTGAGCGTCATTCCCTCACCGCGCCTGCGCTGAATACTGTACGGCGCGAGAATTCACCAGAGCACAGGGCTGGCAGACAGATGTGAGCGCTGCCTGGCCCTGTCAATCAGGACATGGAAGGAGGTGACAGAGGTGGGAGAACGGAGCCTCTAGGAGCAGGAACAACCCCCCCCCCCCCGCTCCTAGAGGCTAATTAGCATATTATAAAAGTTCTGGCTTAACGGGGGCACTGATACAAGTAGGAATAGGCTAGTTAGGTTTAGCTGACATTAGCACATCGCTTAATAGGGTTAAATCTGGTGACAGAAAACCTTTAACTATGCTGCAAACAAGGTGTGGGGCAAACGTTCTTTGGAACATATTTAAGTTAATTAATTTCTCGGCCCCCACCCCACACCTGCAAGTATGCTCAAATATAGATGTCATTGCTGACACATGACACAGATTGACTATTCTCAGAAATATCCAATAAATATGTCCCCGTCTCTATGATATGTAAGCGAACCACATACCAAGCCCCAGAGGTTTAGTTTTTTTTAGAAAAATGTGTGATAATGTGTAAGGAATGTTTCATTTTATTATGAGTTTACCTGTTGAACACACCTGTAATGGATCCCCTTCCGTTAATGGACGCTTCCTAGCTTGCGCCGAGGACCACTAGCACCGCACTGGACACCACAACCACCGCAGACTCCACAACCGCCGTAGCTTAACTGGAGCCGCGCCGTCTTCCTTCCACCCTGAATGAACCACCAGCATTCAGGACCGTGTGGGAAAGATCTCTCCTCCAGGAGAGGGTATCCGGGACACGAAGAAAGAGAATAAAGCTCCTGGGAATATGCAGAGCATAGCAATTCCCAGCGTTATACAGCAATTCCCTCCAATAACGAGACAAGGCTACGTTTTGAGGGATCAAGAAGAACTGACTGAACTTTACGTACAGCCTCTTTTATTCACACACAAGAAAACATAGTACTGCCCACAGGGTTTTGAAATACAACCAATCAGTATATTACAACACATACACAGCAACCAATCGTTCACGCCCCTAGGGGCCCAGAAGGGAGACTGCGACACATGACAGATACAACACATCCCCACAATGCATCATGGTTTCCTCC
This sequence comes from Bufo gargarizans, assembly GCF_014858855.1. Taxonomy (NCBI): domain Eukaryota; kingdom Metazoa; phylum Chordata; class Amphibia; order Anura; family Bufonidae; genus Bufo; species Bufo gargarizans. The sequence continues at coordinate 684,760,812 of NC_058081.1, read as the reverse complement.
TCTCTGCCCTAGAGACAACCGAGAAGTAATCCAATTATCTCTCAGGACAAAGGGAAATCGCCAATACATATGTGGAGACAATAGGACAGGAATTACCACCCAAACACACAAAATCCTCCCTTCGTCTTTGATATAATTATGGATTAACATAATCATCACAGACAGTAAAAATACCGTTTTTAAACATACACTGTAACTTTAAAACCATACATTACATCTCCATAAAAATTACATATTTAAACTCAGCATACATCAAACATAAACACTTCCAAAAATCACACAAATCCCTCCCGACCGCAAGCACAATTTCCTGCCCAAAACAGTTCCATAGATTTGGGCTGTGCAGTCGGTCAATTTCATGCAGAAAAACGACTAAGTCCCATCTTCGAACGGGACTTAGTCTCTGGAGCTGAAAGTTCAGTATGGAAGAAGGTAAGGGTCAGCGGTGTTCGTGTATTTGTGCATCTGATTTTAGTTTCACAGAATCTTCAGTATACACCGCTGACCGCGTTTGGTCCTATTAACAGTCCAGACATGCGGCATAGTTCTGTTACACGGTTCTTGAAGGGTAATATGTCCCGGGGCCATATTCGTAGGGCAGGAGGCTAGCCATAAGTTTTCTACAATGCCCAGTGGCAAATGGCAGTTTGTCACACATCTCCCCTTTAGGGGGAAGACTAACTAGGCACCTGACCTTCTGTCGGTCAGTGCCTCCGTTAGTCGATTCACCAACCTACAGTAACCAAATGCCCGAGTAGCCCACCCACAACAAGTAGGTACAAGGGTGACCCACCCACAAGAACCAGTTACTGCACCTGGGTATTTTGCTGTGGGGACTTGAGGGAGGGCAGAGGCCGACTGCACTCTGCCCAGCTGCCAGCTCTTCTGCTGGGGTGCTGAGACCATAGTCCGGCTTAGTAGCCAGAGGAACATGGGAGTCAGTAGGGGTTAACATCGCCTCTGTTAACCCTGAGACCACGTTAGGAGTTAACTGGGGAGGGGAATTTGTACTCACCCCCTCCCCCTGTTGTCCTGGTGAGGGTAGTGGGGGAACTGGACAGGCTGTCCAGCATCCCGGTAGGTCAGGCGCAGAGACCACGGTCCCATCTGCGCCATCTGGGCGATAGGGGTCTCCCCTTGTTATGGTAAGCTGCCGCTGGGGAGAGAGGGTGCTGCTCTCCTCTCCCTGAAACACAGGCTGCCGCTGGGGAGGAAGGACGACACCTTCAGCTCCCTGTAACACCCACTGCCGCTGGGGAGGAAGGACGACACCTTTGGCTCCCTGGGGTTCACACTGCCACTGGGGGGAAAGGACGACACCTTCGGCCCCCTGGGGTACACACTGCCGCTGGGGAGGAAGGAGGGCACCTTCAGCTCCCTGTAACACACACTGCCGCTGGGGAGGAAGGATGACCCCTTCAGCTCCCTGGGGTTCACACTGCTGCTGGGGGGGGAAGGACGACACCTTCGGCCCCCTGGGGTACACACTGCCGCTGGGGGGGAAGGACGACACTCTCGGCCCCCTGTAACTCACGCTTTTGCTGGGGCGCAGGGGCGGAATACTTCGCTATCTCTGCCCGATATTCTGCTTCCTTCTGCAGATACTCCGCCAGTTCTCTCCTCACTTTCGGTATAAGTTCCTCTGTTAGGAGGGGCCCGTAGATAGCCAACCGCCTCTTCAGTATAGCGTCAAACCGTACGTGACTATACCAATATTCCAGTTTTGCTTGGTGTTCCCAGGATGCTGCTCCTCGCACTAGGGAAGCCATCCCACTGCTGCCACCAATGTAACGGATCCCCTTCCGTTAATGGATGCTTCCTAGCTTGCGCCGAGGACCACAAGTACCGCACTGGACACCACAACCGCCGTAGCTTAACTGGAGCCGCGCCGTCTTCCTTCCACCCTGAATGAACCACCAGCATTCAGGACCTTGTGGGAAAGATCTCTCCTCCAGGAGAGGGTATCCGGGACACGAAGAAAGAGATTAAAGCTCCTGGGAATATGCAGAGCATAGCAATCCTCAGCGTGATACAGCAATTCCCTCCAATAACGAGACAAGGCTACGTTTTGAGGGATCAAGAAGAACTGACTGAACTTTACGTATAGCCTCTTTTATTCACACACAAGAAAACATAGTACTGCCCACAGGGTTTTGAAATACAACCAATCAGTATATTACAACACATACACAGCAACCAATCGTTCACGCCCCTAGGGGCCCAGAAGGGAGACTGCGACACATGACAGATACAACACATCCCCACAATGCATCATGGTTTCCTCCTCTCTGCCCTAGAGACAACCGAGAAGTAATCCAATTATCTCTCAGGACAAAGGGAAATCGCCAATACACATGTGGAGACAACAGCACAGGAATCACCACCCAAACACACAAAATCCTCCCTTCTGTCTGTGATATAATTATGGATTAACATAATCATCACAGACAGTAAAAATACAGTTTTTAAACATACACTGTAACTAGGGATGAGCGAACTCGAACTGTATAGTTCGGGTTCGTACCGAATTTTGGGGTGTCCGTGACACGGACCCGAACCCGGACATTTTCGTAAAAGTCCGGGTTCGGGTTCGGTGTTCGTCGCTTTCTTCGCGCTTTTGTGACGCTTTCTTGGCGCTTTTTGAAAGGCTGCAAAGCAGCCAATCAACAAGCGTCATACTACTTGCCCCAAGAGGCCATCACAGCCATGCCTACTATTGGCATGGCTGTGATTGGCCAGAGCACCATGTGACCCAGCCTCTATTTAAGCTGGAGTCACATAGCGCCGCCCGTCACTCTGCTCTGATTAGCGTAGGGAGAGGTTGCGGCTGCGACAGTAGGGCGAGATTAGGCAGATTAACTCCTCCAAAGGACTTGATTAACTGATCGATCTGCAGCTGTGGATCATTGAGCTGCTGATCCTCAATTGCTCACTGTTTTTAGGCTGCCCAGACCGTTTGTCAGTCACATTTTTCTGGGGTGATCGGCGGCCATTTTGTGTCTTGTGGTGCGCCAGCACAAGCTGCGACCAAGTGCATTTAACCCTCAATGGTGTGGTTGTTTTTTGGCTAAAGCCTACATCAGGGTGAAGCTGTCACACCAAGTGCATTTAACCAGCAATAGTCTGTTCATTTTTTGGCCATATACTAAATCAGGGGCAAGCTGCGCCTGTCACCAAGTGCATTTAACCCTCAATGGTGTGGTTGTTTTTTGGCTAAAGCCTACATCAGGGTGAAGCTGTCACACCAAGTGCATTTAACCAGCAATAGTCTGTTTATTTTTTGGCCATATCCCAGTCTAATTCTGTCACTAAATCCATACCGGTCACCCAGCGCCTAAATACTAGGCCTCAAATTTATATCCCGCTAAATCTGTCCTTAGTGCTGTAGCTGGGCGAGTTATTTAGTGTCCGTTCAAGCACATTTCTTGTTCTGGGTTGAAATACAATTCCCAATTTAGCAATTTCATAATTTAGTGGTTTCTGCTATATCAGAGCTATTTGAAATCTATCCCTAAAAGGGTATATAATATTCAAGGTGCACATTGGGTCATTCAGAATAACTTCACACACACCCGCTACTGTGTATTTCCAAGTCTAATTCTGGCACTAAACCCATACCTGTCACCCAGCGCCTAAATACTAGGCCTCAAATTTATATCCCGCTAAATCTGTCCTTAGTGCTGTAGCTGGGCGAGTTATTTAGTGTCCGTTCAAGCACATTTCTTGTTCTGGGTTGAAATACAATTCCCAATTAAGCAATTTCATAATTTAGTGGTTTCTGCTATATCAGAGCTATTTGAAATCTATCCCTAAAAGGGTATATAATATTCAAGGTGCACATTGGGTCATTCAGAATAACTTCACACACACCCGCTACTGTGTATTTCCAAGTCTAATTCTGGCACTAAACCCATACCTGTCACCCAGCGCCTAAATACTAGGCCTCAAATTTATATCCCGCTAAATCTGTCCCTAGTGCTGTAGCTGGGCGAGTTATTTAGTGTCCGTTCAAGCACATTTCTTGTTCTGGGTTGAAATACAATTCCCAATTTAGCAATTTCATAATTTAGTGGTTTCTGCTATATCAGAGCTATTTGAAATCTATCCCTAAAAGGGTATATAATATTCAAGGTGCACATTGGGTTATTCAGAATAACTTCACACACACCCGCTACTGTGTATTTCCAAGTCTAATTCTGGCACTAAACCCATACCTGTCACCCAGCGCCTAAATACTAGGCCTCAAATTTATATCCCGCTAAATCTGTCCCTAGTGCTGTAGCTGGGCGAGTTATTTAGTGTCCGTTCAAGCACATTTCTTGTTCTGGGTTGAAATACAATTCCCAATTTAGCAATTTCATAATTTAGTGGTTTCTGCTATATCAGAGCTATTTGAAATCTATCCCTAAAAGGGTATATAATATTCAAGGTGCACATTGGGTCATTCAGAATAACTTCACACACACCCGCTACTGTGTATTTCCAAGTCTAATTCTGTCACTAAACCCATACCTGTCACCCAGCGCCTAAATACTAGGCCTCAAATTTATATCCTGCTAAATCTCTCGTTAACGCTGTCCTGTTGTGGCTGGGAAAGTTATTTAGTGTCCGTCAAAGCACATTTTTTGTTCTGGGTTGAAATACAATTCCCAATTTAGCAATTTAAAAATTTAGTGGTTTCTGCTGTATCAGAGCTATTTGAAATCTATCCCTAAAAGGGTATATAATATTCAAGGTGCACATTGGGTCATTCAGAATAACTTCACACACCCGCTACTGTGCATTTCCAAGTCTAATTCTGTCACTAAACCCATACCTGTCACCCAGCGCCTAAATACTAGGCCTCAAATTCATATCCAGCTAAATCTGTCGTTAGTGCTGTAGCTGGGCGAGTTATTTAGTGTCCGTTCAAGCACATTTCTTGTTCTGGGTTGAAATACAATTCCCAATTTAGCAATTTCATAATTTAGTGGTTTCTGCTATATCAGAGCTATTTGAAATCTATCCCTAAAAGGGTATATAATATTCAAGGTGCACATTGGGTCATTCAGAATAACTTCACACACACGCTACTGTGCATTTCCAAGTCTAATTCTGTCACTAAATCCATACCGGTCACCCAGCGCCTAAATACTAGGCCTCAAACGCAGCCGCCTGTCTACAGCCAATGTGGACAAGCTGACGTTCATAAAAATGAACCAGGCATGGATCCCACAGGATCTGTCCGTCCCTTGTCCAGATTAGACATTAACTACCTCCCCTTAACCATATATTATTGGACTCCAGGGCACTTCCTCATTCAATCCTATTTTTATTTTCATTTTACCATTATATTGCGAGGCTACCCAAAGTTGAATGAACCTCTCCTCTGTCTGGGTGCCGGGGCCTAAATATATGCCAATGGACTGTTCCAATGTTGGGTGACGTGAAGCCTGATTCTCTGCTATGACATGCAGACTGATTCTCTGCTGACATGAAGCCAGATCCTCTGTTACGGGACCTCTCTCCTCTGCCTGTGTGCTGGGCCTAAATTTATGAAAATGGACTCTTACAGTGGTGGGTGACGTGAAGCCTGATTCTCTGCTATGATATGAAGACTAATTCTCTGCTGACATGAAGCCAGATTGTCTGTTACGGGACCTCTCTCCTCTGCCTGGGTGCTGGGCCTAAATATATGCCAATGGACTGTTGCAGTGGTGGCTGACGTGAAGCCTCATTCTCTGCTATGACATGCAGACTGATTCTCTGCTGACATGAAGCCAGATTGTCTGTTACGGGACCTCTCTCCTCTGCCTGGGTGCTGGGTAGTGTTGAGCGCGAATATTCGAAAAGCAAATTTTTTTCGCGAATATCGCAACTTCGCGATTTCGCGAATATTTCGAATATAGTGCTATATATTCGTAAAAACGAATATTCGTTTTTTGTTTTTTTCCCCCCCCCACAAAATTACAGTACACATATAATTGATTGTTTCCCAAAGGTCCAACAGCTCAGATCTTACTCACATTGCCTAGAAAGTGATTGAGGCGCGAATCTTCGTAAGGCGATGTTATTAGCGCACATGCGAATATCGGCACGTCCCAGAACAGAGGCAAAGGGCTTTGCATTCATACATTAGTGAATTGAGTTGCGAATCTTCGTAAGGCGATTTTATTAGCGCACATGCGAATATCGGCACGTCCCAGAACAGAGGCAAAGGGCTTTGCATTCATACATTAGTGAATTGAGTTGCGAATCTTCGTAAGGCGATTTTATTAGCGCACATGCGAATATCGGCACGTCCCAGAACAGAGGCAAAGGGCTTTGCATTCATACATTAGTGAATTGAGTTGCGAATCTTCGTAAGGCGATTTTATTAGCGCACATGCGAATATCTACACTTGTCCCAGAACAGAGGCAAAGGGCTTTGCATTCATACATTAGTGATTGAATTGAGCTGCGAATCTTCGTAAGGCGATTTTATTAACGCAAATGCAAATATCTACACTTGTCCCCAGAACAGAGAGGCAAAGGCCTGTGCATTCATATAGTATAGCACCATATTCGCGAATACGTAGAACTTCGTAAAATTCGATTTACGAATATTCGTATTTTTTATTTTACTTTCCACCTTACAGATTACATTGATCTGTACTCTGTCAACTACTGTCATCACCCCCCACTGTATCTCGATTGATTCCCAAAAGTCTCACATTCCCTAGAAAGTGATTGAGGTGCGAATCTTCGTAAGGCGATTTTATTAGCGCACATGCGAATATCTACACTTGTCCCAGAACAGAGGCAAAGGGCTTTGCATTCATACATTAGTGAATTGAGTTGCGAATCTTCGTAAGGCGATTTTATTAGCGCACATGCGAATATCGGCACGTCCCAGAACAGAGGCAAAGGGCTTTGCATTCATACATTAGTGAATTGAGTTGCGAATCTTCGTAAGGCGATTTTATTAGCGCACATGCGAATATCGGCACGTCCCAGAACAGAGGCAAAGGGCTTTGCATTCATACATTAGTGAATTGAGTTGCGAATCTTCGTAAGGCGATTTTATTAGCGCACATGCGAATATCTACACTTGTCCCAGAACAGAGGCAAAGGGCTTTGCATTCATACATTAGTGATTGAATTGAGCTGCGAATCTTCGTAAGGCGATTTTATTAACGCAAATGCAAATATCTACACTTGTCCCCAGAACAGAGAGGCAAAGGCCTGTGCATTCATATAGTATAGCACCATATTCGCGAATACGTAGAACTTCGTAAAATTCGATTTACGAATATTCGTATTTTTTATTTTACTTTCCACCTTACAGATTACATTGATCTGTACTCTGTCAACTACTGTCATCACCCCCCACTGTATCTCGATTGATTCCCAAAAGTCTCACATTCCCTAGAAAGTGATTGAGGTGCGAATCTTCGTAAGGCGATTTTATTAGCGCACATGCGAATATCTACACTTGTCCCAGAACAGAGGCAAAGGGCATTGCATTCATACATTAGTGATTGAATTGAGTTGCGAATCTTCGTAAGGCGATTTCATTAGCGCACATGTGAATTTTGCATAGCATATGTATTATGCGATAATTCGAATTATCGCATATGCGAAATAATAACGAATTTGAATAATCGCGAATATTTTACGAATATTCTTTCGAATATTCACAAAATTTCGCGAATTCGAATATGGGACATGCCGCTCAACACTAGTGCTGGGCCTAAATTTATGACAATGGACTGTTGCAGTGGTGGCTGACGTGAAGCCTGATTCTCTGCTATGACATGCAGACTGATTCTCTGCTGACATGAAGCCAGATTCTCTGTTACGGGACCTCTCTCCTCTGCCTGTGTGTGTGCTGGGCCTAAATATATGCCAATGGACTGTTGCAGTGGTGGCTGACGTGAAGCCTCATTCTCTGCTATGACATGCAGACTGATTCTCTGCTGACATGAAGCCAGATTCTCTGTTACGGGACCTCTCTCCTCTGCCTGTGTGTGTGCTGGGCCTAAATATATGCCAATGGACTGTTGCAGTGGTGGCTGACGTGAAGCCTCATTCTCTGCTATGACATGCAGACTGATTCTCTGCTGACATGAAGCCAGATTCTCTGTTACGGGACCTCTCTCCTCTGCCTGGGTTCCGGGGCCTAAATATCTGAGAATGGACTGTTCCAGTGGTGGGTGACGGGAAGCCAGATTCTCTGCTATGGAACCTCTCTCCAATTGATTTTGGTTAATTTTTATTTATTTAATTTTTATTTTAATTCATTTCCCTATCCACATTTGTTTGCAGGGGATTTACCTACATGTTGCTGCCTTTTGCAGCCCTCTAGCTCTTTCCTGGGCTGTTTTACAGCCTTTTTAGTGCCGAAAAGTTCGGGTCCCCATTGACTTCAATGGGGTTCGGGACGAAGTTCGGATCGGGTTCGGATCCCGAACCCGAACATTTCCGGGATGTTCGGCCGAACTTCTCGAACCCGAACATCCAGGTGTTCGCTCAACTCTAACTGTAACTTTAAAACCATACATTCCATCTCCATAAAAATACATATTTAAACTTAGCATACATCAAACATAAACACTTCCAAAAAACACACAAATCCCTCCCGCGGATCAAAAGTTAAGTGGAAGTCCTTTATGACAGACCGCAAGCACAATTTCCTGCCCAAAACAGTTCCATAGATTTGGGCTGTGCGGTCGGTCAATTTCATGCAGAAAAACGACTAAGACCCATCTTCGAACGGGACTTAGTCTCTGGAGCTGAAAGTTCAGTATTGAAGAAGGTAAGGGTCAGCGGTGTTCGTGTATTTGCGCATCCGATTTTAGTTCCACAGAATCTTCAGTATACACCGCTGACCGCGTTTGGTCCTATTAACAGTCCAGACATGCGGCATAGTTCTGTTACACGGTTTTTGAAGGGTAATATGTCCCGGGGCCATAGTCGTAGGGCAGGAGGCTAGTCATACGTTTTTTACAATGCCCAGTGGCAAATGGCAGTTTGTCACAACACCTAAAAAGAATTTAATTGAAATTTGAAAATGACGCATATCCTCCTACGTCCCACCTTATTGAAACCTGTATAATTAAATACCCCCAACCAAGTGCTGGACTGGCCTTAAAGCATAACTTTTATTGAAAACCCATGAATTCCATTAATATAGAAAGAAGAAAGTGGGTCCAATCAACCATTTCACCTGTAACCGCTAAAGGGCCAAGAAAGCTAAACATATTTTATTTATTTTTTAACCATTGCATCGCTAGATCATAACATTATTTTTCCTATATGTAGCTGTAGGAGGGCTTTATTTTTTGGATGATTTGTATTTTTTTTATGGCACCACTTTGGGGTACATACTGTATTTTACAGGTCAGGTATACAGTGGGCTTCTAAAGTTTGGGCAACCTTGTTAATCATCATGATTTCCCTGTATAAATCGTTGGTTGTTACGATAAAAAATGTCAGTTAAATATATCATATAGGAGACACACACGGTGATATTTGAGAACTGAAATGAAGTTTATTGGATTTACAGAAAGTGTGCTATAATTGTTTAAGCAAAATTAGGCAGGTGCATAAATTTGGGCACTACAAAAAAGAAATGAAACCAATATTTAGTAGATCCTCCTTTTGCAGAAATTACAGCCTCTAAACGCTTCCTGTAGGTTCCAATGAGAGTCTGGATTCTGGTTGAAGGTATTTTGGACCATTCCTCTTTACAAAACATCTTTAGTTCATTCAGGTTTGATGGCTTCTGAGCATGGACAGCTCCCTTTAAGTCACACCACAGATTTATATTCAGGTCTGGGGACTGAGATGGCCATTCCAGAACGTTGTACTTGTTCCTCTGCATAAATGCCTTAGTGGATTTTGAGCAGTGTTTAGGGTCGTTGTCTTGTTGAAAGATCCAGCCCCGGCGCAGCTTCAGCTTTGTCACTGATTCCTGGACATTGGTCTCCAGAATCTGCTGATTCTGAGTGGAATCCATGCGTCCCTCAACTTTGACAAGATTCCCAGTCCCTGCACTGGCCACACAGCCCCACAGCATGATGAAACACCACCATATTTTACTGTAGGTAGCAGGTGTTTTTTTTGGAATGCTGAGTTATTTTTCCTCCATGCATAACGCCCCTTGTTATGGCCAAATAACTAAATTTTAGTTTCATCAGTCCACAGCACCTTATTCCAAAATGAAGCTGGCTTGTCCAAATGTGCTTTAGCCCACCTCAAGGCTTCCTCTGCATTACTCTCGCATACAGCATCTCCTTGTGTAAAGTGCGCCGAATGGTTGAACGATGCACAGTGACTCCATCTGCAGCAAGATGATGTTGTAGGTCTTTGGTGCTGGTCTGTGGGTTGACTCTGACTGTTCTCACCATTCGTTGCCTTTGTCTATCTGAGATTTTTCTTGGTCTGCCACTTCGAGCCTTAACTTGAACTGAGCCTGTGGTCTTCCATTTCCTCAATATGTTCCTAACTGTGGAAACAGACGGCTGAAATCTCTGAGACAGCTTTCTGTGTCCTTCCCCTAAACCATGATGGTGAACAATCTCTGTCTTCAGGTCATTTGAGAGTTGTTTTGAGACCCCCATGTTGCTACTCTTCAGAGAAAATTAAAAGAGGAGGGAAACTTACAACTGACCCCCTTAAATACTCTTTCTCATCATTGGATTCACCTGTGTATGTAGGTCAGGGGTCACTGAGCTTACTAAGCCAATTTGAGTTCCAATAATTAGTTCTAAAGGTTTTGGAATCAATAAAATGACAACAGTGCCCAAATGTAATTATAGCACTTTCTGTAAATCCAATAAACTTCATTTCAGTTCTCAGATATCACTGTGTGTGTCTCCTATATGATAGATTTAACTGACATTTTTTATCGTAACAACCAATGATTTATACAGGGAAATCATGACGATTAACAAGGTTGCCCAAACTTTTGCATCCCACTGTAGATAGAATGCAGTAGCATGATTTATGCAAATTATAAAATAACTCTAAGGCTAGATTCACAGGAATGTATTTTGTTTACGTGTCCGTTCCCTTTTTTTTGCGGATAGGATGTGGATCCATTCATTTCAATGGGTCCACAAAAAAATGTCTGTTCCGTAGCCCCCCCCAAAAAAAAACATGTCCTATTCGTGTCCGTTTTTTTCAGACAAAGATAGGCATTTTTACAATGGATCATCATACGGACGTCATCCGTTTTTTTTTTTTGCGGACCCGCAATTTGCTGGTCACAAAACACATACAGTCGTATGAATGTAGCTTCGGCTACTTTAACATCAGCGTTTTGGCAATCCAATATTTAGATTGGGCATAGGATCTCAAAACTGACCCAGAAGGGATCGTTTTGTCCCCATTCATTGACAAAGAGGACAAGACTGATCAGTACGCATCAATTCCGTTTTGTAGTAGTGTTCAACCATTAATAAAAAAAACGGATCTGTCACCCATTGACTTTCAATTATTTTCATGATGGATCCGGTTTGTTCTGTTTCGATTTAATGCAACCAATGGAACCAGGGCTGTGGAGTCAGAGTCGGTGTCCATTTTGGTGGAGTCGGAGTAGTTATAAAATGGACCGACTCAGACTCCAAAAATATATAATAAATTGGTGCAGTTAGTTCAATGCAGTATGTGCTGAATATATTTTCATATGAATTTGGGAAAATGATGAATGTCCTATAATGTCTGTTCTATTCCTGATGTAAAGATCTAGGCTTTTAGTTGAGATGAATGTGTGCTGCCCTTTATGTAGGTGCTCAGTAGTGAAGCTCCTCCGCTACAGATCAGAGGAAAAGGCACTGGGAAGGAATGGCTGCACTCATCTCAGATCTGCTAGAGAAATCAGGATTAAAGGGAACCTGTCGCCTCCCAAAACCATCCCAAGCCGCCAGCAGTACCTGCGTGTAGCGAGCAGCGTGTTTCTGATGATGCCTTTCTTCCTGAAGGCAGATGCAACAAAAGTACTGAAAATGATGTTTTATCCCCTGCCCGGCGCGCTTCTCCACACATGCTTGAAGTCAAGAGGGCAGCGGCCTCCTTGCTTCAAGTCACGGTAACCAGACCCCTTCGCTGCCCCTTCGCTGTAATTGACAGCGCTCATGCACGAAAGTACGGCTGCCTTTGCTGAACAGCCGGCTGTCAGTCACAACGAAGGGAAAGGGAAGGGGCCTGGTTACCGTGACTTAAAGCAAGGAGGCCGCTGCCCTCTTGACTTCAAGCATGTGTGGAGAAGCGCGCCGGGCAGGGGATAAAACAACGTTTTCAGTACTTTTGTTGCATCTGCCTTCAGGAAGAAAGGCATCATCAGAAACACGCTGCTCGCTACACGCAGGTACTGCTGGCGGCTTGGGATGGTTTTGGGAGGTGACAGGTTCCCTTTAAAGAGGTTTTCTCACTAGTTATAAAGATTAGCTTTCAACATAAAGTTAAAAGAAGACATTTTCTAAATACAGCTCTGACTGAGGTGGCAATTAGGATGAGTGGGCTACAGGACTGCCAAGAGCAGGAGGAATTGGGTCTTGACAGTGCAACTGCTACCACATCTTCAGCCTCATCAGATGAGGAGTTTAACTTGACAAGTATTTGGATGACATGGAGCAGGCAAAGCGTTGCCACAGGGGAAAAGATTCCGTATTTCGGAAAAAAAAATTCACTTGCTCTCACAGAAGTAGAAGAGTTCAACCGATCATCAAAACTGACTGTGCAGGAGGCAATTCCTTCATACCCTGAGATTGTTAGAGATGTTGCCCATGTGGTCACCGCTTTGCCACCAACCCAAGTTGGTGTAGAGAGGCTGTTCTCTAGCCTTAAAATAGTTCGATCAGATTTGATGCCATCTATAAAGGAGAATCTGATGGAGCCAATACTACAATACATCTGTATTGTAATGCTTGGCTGTAAGTGTATTACACAGTGTAATAGCCTTCAGCCTGCTTGCCTGTGATACCCAGGGGGCTGGATCTCACAGGCTAACAAGTAAGGCAGCCACGATGCCGCAGGAAAGCATCGGGCTGCCATTCCAGCCATCGGGTCCTTGTCACTGCAGCGCAGGTACCCGATGGACACCCGGACCCGTCGGTATACCACACATGCCCTGTTCAGCGCTGACCTCTGCAGTACAAGGGTAAATGCGCCAGCATTAGTCTTTTCACTGATGCCAGCGCATACAGCAGGGGTCCTATCAGTGGATGCGGAACCCTGTAGCTGATCGGGCGGGCGCAGCTCCTGCTCCCACCCGATCAGCGAGCTGTAGCTGTACGTTGCTAGGATTTCAGATACACTTCCCAGCGCCATATACAGTAACAAGAAAAAGTATGTGAACCCTTTGGAATGATATGGATTTCTGCACAAATTGGTCATAAAATGTGATCTGATCTTCATCTAAGTCACAACAATAGACAATCACAGTCTACTTAAACTAATAACATACAAAGAATTAAATGTTACCATGTTTTTATTGAACACACCATGTAAACATTCACAGTGCAGGTGGAAAAAGTATGTGAACCCCTAGACTAATGACATCTCCAAGAGCTAATTGGAGTGAGGTGTCAGCCAACTGGAGTCCAATCAGTGAGATGAGATTGGAGGTGTTGGTTACAGCTGCCCTGCCCTATAAAAAACACACACCAGTTCTGGGTTTGCTTTTCACAAGAAGCATTGCCTGATGTGAATGATGCCTCGCACAAAAGAGCTCTCAGAAGACCTACGATTAGGAATTGTTGACTTGCATAAAGCTGGAAAGGGTTATAAAAGTACCGTATTTTTCGCCCCATAAGATGCACTTTTTCTCCCCCCAAAATGGGGGAAAAATGCCCCTGCGTCTTATGGGTATGCTGGCAGTTTTACATCGCAAGCTGTGATGTACTAGCGAGCGAGGACTCGGGGAGGGACTGGGAGGAGAAGCTGGGGGCCGGCAATAGCGACGGGGCGTTATCCACCCCATAACAGTGTCCGTCATCCACAGATCCCCCCATAACAGTGTCCGTCATCCACATATCCCCCCATAACAATGTCCGTCATCCACAGATCCCCTCATAACAGTGTCAGTCATCCACAGATCCCCCCATAACAGTGTCCGTCATCCACAGATCCCCAGTAATAGTGCCATCCACAGACCACCATTAGTTCCAAACCCATTAAACACACAGCAGACCTTTTGGTTAAAAAAAATTTTTTTCCTATTTTCCTCCCCAAAAACCAAGGTGCGTCTTATATGGCGAAAAATACGGTATCTCCAAAAGCCTTGCTGTTCCTCAGTCCACGGTAAGACAAATTGTCTATAAATGGAGAAAGTTCAGCACTGCTGCTACTCTCCCTAGGAGTGGCCGTCCTGTAAAGATGACTGCAAGAGCACAGCGCAGACTGCTCAATGTGGTGAAGAAGAATCCTAGAGTGTCAGCTAAAGACTTACAAAAGTCTCTGGCATATGTTAACAACCCTGTTAGCAAATCTACGATACGTAAAACACTAAACAAGAATGGATTTCATGGGAGGATACCACAGAGGAAGACACTGCTGTCCAAAAAAACATTGCTGCACGTTTACAGTTTGCACAAGAGAACCTGGATGTTCCACAGCAGTACTGGCAAAATATTCTGTGGACAGATGAAACAAAGTTGAGTTGTTTGGAAGAAACACACAACACTATGTGTGGAGAAAAAGAGGCACAGCACACCAACATCAAAACCTCATCCCAACTGTGAAGTGTGGTGCTGGGGGCATCATGGTTTGGGGCTGCTTTGCTGCGTCAGGGCCTGGACGGATTGCTATCATCGAAGGAAAAATGAATTCCCCAGTTTAACTTAAGGCCATCTGTCCACCAGCTGAAGCTCAACAGAAGATGGGTGTTGCAAAAGGACAACGACTGAGATGCTGTGGCATGACCTCGAGAAAGCGATTCACACCAGACATCCCAAGAATATTGCTGAACTGAAACAGTTCTGTAAAGAGGAATGGTCAAGAATTACTCCTGACCGTTGTGCACGTCTGATCTGCAACTACAGCAAACGTTTGGTTGAAGTTATTGCTGCCAAAGGAGGTTCAACCAGGTATTAAATCCAAGGGTTCACATACTTTTTCCACCTGCACTGTGAATGTTTACATGGTGCGTTCAATAAAAACATGGTAACATTTAATTCTTTGTGTGTTATTAGTTAAGCAGACTGCGATTGTCTATTGTTGTGACTTAGATGAAGATCAGATCACATTTTATGACCAATTTGTGCAGAAATCTATATCATTCCAAAGGGTTCACATACTTTTTCTTGCAACTGTATATACAATGTGGGTACCCTATGGGTTAAAAACTCTCACTTCCCCTGGTCAGAGGTAATGGAGTTTGGAGACTCCGGCTATTTCCCAGGAAAATTAGGAAATTATTCATGAGAGTTTGGTGAATGTGTCACATACTTTTAATCACATTTTAAATGTATTATACGCACTTATATAGCGCTGATATATTCCGCAGCACTTTACAGACATTAGCATCATGCCGCCCCCAGTGGGGCTCACAATCTAAGTTCTAGGAAACTGGAGAACCCAGAGGAAACACAGGGAAAACATGCAAACTCCATGCAGATGTTGTCCTGGTCAGATTCAAACCTAGGACCCCAGCACTGCAAGACACCAGTCTAACCACTGAGCCACCATGCTGCCCACCAGTGCTAAGCAATGAGCCACCGTGCTGTCCACCAGTTTTAACCACTGAGCCACTGTGCTGCCCACCAGTGCTAACCACTGAGCCACCGTACTGCCCACCAGTGCTAACCGCTGAGCCACCGTGCTGCCCACCAGTGCTAACCGCTGAGCTACCGTGCAGCCCACCAGTCTAACCACTGAGCCACCGTGCTGCCCACCAGTGCTAAGCACTGAGCCACCGTGCTGCCCACCAGTGCTAACCACTGAGCCACCTTGCTGCCCACCAGTGCTAACCACTGAGCCACCGTGTTCCCCACCAGTGCTAACCACTGAGCCACCATGTTTCCCACCAGTGCTAGCCACTGAAGCCACCGTGTTTCCCACCAGTGCTAACCACTGAGCCACCGTGCTGCGCACCAGTGCTAACCGCTGAGCCACCGTGCTGCCCACTAGTTTTAACCACTGAGCCACCGTGATGCCCACTAGTGCTAACCGCTGAGCCACCATCCTGCACACCAGTGCTAACCGCTGAGCCACCGTGCTGCCTACCAGTGCTGACCACTGAGCAACCGTGCTGCACACCAGTGCTAACCACTGAGCCACCTTGCTGCCCACCAGTGCTAACCGCTGAGCCACCATGCTGCCCACCAATGCTAACCGCTGAGCCACCGTGCTGCCCACCAGTGCTATCCACTGAGCCACCGTGCTGCCCACCAGTGCTAACCACTGAAGGCACCGTGTTTCCCACCAGTGCTAACCACTGAGCCACCGTGCTGCGCACCAGTGCTAACCACTGAGCCACCATGCTGCACTCTACGCTTTGGTTCAATTCAGTATAATTCATAGGTTGCATAAGCTCCAATTCTTATGAATAAGATGGAAATTAAGGCTGTAATGATCATTCGGCTGATTTCTTACAATTCAGGGGTTTGATATTCAATGTTCTAAAAGACTGAAAACACAGATCCCATTTAGGGCACAATATAGGATTCTTATAGTGTAACTGCCATTTCACTGCCACAAATGAAATTCTCAACATATGTGCTGCTGATGGGAAGATATTCATGAAGCTTCATTTTTCAGTTAATTGTACCTTTCTGACGGCTGCATTCAGCCCTTAGTAACCCGATTTCTCTGTGCCTCTATGTCAGCATCTTCCTAAGATGGCCTCTGCTGCACTTCCTGTGGTGATCTTTGCCCTGTCCGTGAGGCCGTCCTGCATTTCCCTCAATAATTTCTCTATATATGGCGGCTCACCCTTATTGGTCTACAGAAATAGGTGCACTGTATGTAGACTGCCCCCCAGTCTATAAGCAAAACAGAAGTAAATCTAGGATAATACAGGCACTCTCTCATCCAAGAACGTATCAAGGCAATCGCAAAAAAAATAGAGGATTTTATTCTATCCACAAGTAGGTCACATCATACATATTAGTCAATAAAACCCATTAAAATTGGGGTCATGCACATGGGGGTGCAATTCTTCACTCGGCCCGGAGACCGTAGATGGTGTAGTCCGGAGCAAGTGAAGGCAAACACCACCGTATGCAAGCCACCCAAATCTCAAAGGGCACGAGCTGAGTACATATAAGATAAATCCCACCCTAAAATAAATAGATGAAAAACTGTAACTGCAAAAGGTGTATAGTGATAGATTGTGCAAATTTGAAGCCAGATGTAGTTGATAGACAATATACATGATTGATTAATCAATTAAAATCCACGATTGTTGTTAGTGGCTGAATTGATAAACTGCTCACGATGTTACTCAATATATCAGTTTAAATATTACTTCTGAATGTCAGTGGCAGGTTGTGCATCCCAAACATACAGGTGGCAGATGGGGTCAGCAATATAGCCAGAGCTAATGTTCATAAAACGCTCTGTAGCACAGCGGATGTTACCACATTTATTCCCCCGATGATCTCCATCTCCTGGACTCGGCCTCCCGACTCTCCCAGCTGCTGCCGGCGTGCGCTGCTCCTTGGCGTCCCACGTGATCGGACTCTCCCCTGGAAGGTTGGTGGAAGCGCGCTTGTATGGCTTAGAATAGTCCAAGTTTCTTAAGTCAAATTCTTTCTGTAACCGCCGGTCATCCTAGGCAGCTCGGTCAGGGGTCTTTTGGGGCGTCTTACAATTCCAAACGCGTTTCGGAGCAACAAGCTCCTTCCTCAGTGGCTCCTATTCTCACTCCCCACTTCCTGCTTTTTATACCCAAAATATTAGTCTATCGTTTTGTTTGTGACGCCAATTGCAGCGTGCGCAGGGTACTGTCACAGGGCCCTCCAAGGTGCTATAACTCACGCCCCAGGTTAGGAATGCCAGAGTGGTGTAATGTCTCTGTATGGTGCTGATAATGGTGTCAACGGTGTCTCCTACCTGGGTACGGCTGGACTCCTGGATCTTGGCTCACTTGCAATAAAATGAATGTGGTGCTAGTAGGATTAATAGAGGAATTTGCAGCAGTAATCATGATCCAGACCTTTGATAAAGTTCAAACTTGTCTTTACTGGTTGTAGCTTTCATCCAAGCAAGATACAGCTTTAGTCTTGGGTCCCAGCAGGTATTGGCAATGGTTGGCAGGAATTTATCTTCTGCTCTCTCATGTACCTGGAGCTTGCAGGAAAGGGACGTCTGCTTGTTAGCTCTATACTGTGGCAGGAATTTGGCTTCTGCGCTCTCTATCTTCTGCTGTATGGGGACTGACTAGTAGAGATGTCGCGAACATAAAATTTTCCATTTGCGAACGGCGAACGCAAATTTGCGCAAATGTTCACGAACGGGCGAACCACGATAGACTTCAATAGGCAGCCGAATTTTAAAACCCACAGGGACTCTTTCTGGCCACAATATTGAATGAAAAGTTTTTTCAAGGGGACTAACACCTGGACTGTGGCATGCCGGAGGGGGATCCATGGCAAAACTCCCATGGAAATTTACGTAGTTGACGCAGAGTCGGGTTTTAATCCATAAAGGGCATAAATCACCTAAGAATCCTAAATTGTTTGGAATAACGTGCTTTAAAACATCCAGTGTGTGTATACGATCAGGTAGTGTAAGGGTTACGCCCGCTTCACAGTGACAGACCAAACTCCCCGTTTAACGCACCGCAAACAACCGCAAAGAGTCGTCAATAGTTGACATACTCAAATTTTATTCCTCTATGCGTCAATCTTGGTGTAGTGATGACTGTGCTCGTGCGCACGTTCGGGAGATTGCAGGCGATGGCGGTTTTTCAAAGCCTATGGTCGTGCCGAGGTAGTTCAGTGACAGTTAAGTGACCCAGAAAACAATGATTCTGCAGTGTGGCCCATTCTTGGCCTAGTAGGCTTTAATAATCACCTTAGATGATCACAAAGAAAATTAATGTTTTTTTCTATGCAAAATTTATCCAGCCGATCGCTTTTGGTCTGTTCACAATGAAGCAACGACCTTATCATCTGGGGTGTGCCAACATTGCCAACACACTCATAGAGGTGGTCGCTTCATTGTGATACGCAAGCCCCTTCACCACAACAAGGTAACGATCACAAAGGGAGAAACCAACCCTCCTATTATGCGCATTCTATTATCGCGCTGTCCGGAATGCAAGGTGCTGCAGGCGGGAGATCAAAGACTTCTCCCGCCTTTCTGCAAGTGGCGCGGCCCTGCTATGCGCGTGCAGAGACGCGCGGGCTGGCACGGTCACGTCATATCACCGCGCCGGCCCACGTGTCTTGTGCCGTGCCACGCGCACAGCGCATGCGCCGTGGCCCGGGAGTGCGGGCTGCGGGATATAAATATCCGCCAGCCCTGCACTGGAGAGAGTTCCCTACCGGCCCCCTCAAGGAGAGCATAGCCGGCGCTCAGAAAGGAGCCGGGCCGCCCCCCCCGGAAGACGAGCATGCTGGCCATACCCCTGGAGGGCTAAGTATACCGCTACCCCACCAACGATTCCCTGTTTACCCCTACATCCCTTCTACCGCTATCCCACCAACGATTTCCCCCCTTATTAACCCTTAAACTCCTGATCCCATACCACTATCCCACCTACGATTGCCCCCCCTCATTTACCCTTAAACCCCTGATCCCCATCACGATCCCACCAATGTTTTCCCCCTGATTAACCCTTACCTACCCTGTCCCACCAACGATACCCATACCCCCTATAACCCCTTGCCCATTACCACTACCCTACTATCCCTCTCCCCGTTCACCCCTACCATTCCCCTGTAACCCAGCATTCACTTGCAAGGTATTAACCCTTGCATTGCTGAATCCCAAACCTTCCTAACGGGAGCATTCCTGTTCCCTATACTCACTTGCAGGGTTTTAACCCTTGCATTGCTGTATTCTACCCTTGTATTGCTGTCCGCTATCTGTCTGTGTCTGTGGCCTGCATTCGCCCCTGCAGCGCCACTGTTAACCCTCGTCGTACCCCATAGGGACAGTAAATAGACAGGGGGGTGGGCTGCTAATTTATATGTGTGAGTGTATTGTATAGTTAGTTTGTGGGTGGAATTTGGGAACTGTGTAGTGTAGTTTAGTGCTGTATTTAAAGTACTGTATTGTTAGTGTATTGCGTGTGTAGTGTATTGTTGGTATTAATAATACTATGTCTTATTTGTAACTATCCGTGTAATGTGTGGTTATTAGCGATAGTTAGTTTAGTAAGGCGCATGCAGCTAGCT
This sequence comes from Bufo gargarizans, assembly GCF_014858855.1. Taxonomy (NCBI): domain Eukaryota; kingdom Metazoa; phylum Chordata; class Amphibia; order Anura; family Bufonidae; genus Bufo; species Bufo gargarizans. The sequence continues at coordinate 684,740,503 of NC_058081.1, read as the reverse complement.
TAGTGATTAGCGTAAGGTAAAGTCAAAGTATTGTATTATTGTTATATAAAGGTATAAATAGGCGGAGTCATCGATAGACGGCTCCTCCCATTTATGAATATTAATTATTGATATTTGTATAAATGTTGGTGATTAATATTCCCCCTTTTCAGACCCTTGCCCCAACACTGTGTGCCAGACATGCCATGACTTCCTTTTCCACAATAGAGTACAGGTTGGGGATTGCCTTTTGTGAAAAAAAAAATTGGGCCGGGTACCTTCCACTGCGGTGTCCCAGCTGGTATGGTAAAATCTGGCGGGCTAAAAGTTCCGACAAGCCAGCTGTCAGACGCCGGGCAAGGGGGTGACTCTGTGACATTGGCTTCTTACGCTCAAACATTTCCTTGACAGACACCTGACTGTGGGCAGATGAGCAGGAACTGCTGAAGGTGAGAGGCGGAGTGGCGGGTGGTTGAGAGGGGGCAAGGAGGACAGCAGTGGTTGACGTGGCTGAAGATGCTGGACCAGGAGGAGGATGGCGGCTTTTAGTTTGTGTGTTGCTTGTACTCATCATGTGTTGATCCCATATGCGTTTGTGATGTGAGATCATGTGCCTTCGCAAAGCAGTTGTACCTAGGTGGGTGTTGGACTTCCCACGAATCAGTTTTTTTTGGCACAGGTTGCAAATGGCATCACAAAAAAAAGCCACACTGCTGAGCTTTGCAATGACAGCATTCTGGTGGTGGCAACAGCATGCGTTGATTGGCGTGCTGTCTGGCTGACCCCGGGTGCCAATACATGCTGTCTGACTGTGCCACTAGCTCCTTGCGATGACCTCCCCCTGCTTCCAACTCGTCTCCTCCTTCTCTCTGTCTCCCCTTCTGAACTTTCCCTCTCTTCTTCTTCTCTTCGAGCAGGCACCCTCGTGGCATCCACGTACACATCGTTATCATCAACCACTTCACTTGTATCAGACACCTCAGCAAAGGAAGCAGCAGCGGGTACAACATCATCATCATCATCACACTGTACGTCCATCTGTGTAATGCTGCCTGACTGAGACATATCCCTGTTATCTACATCCTCTGGCAATAATGGTTGCGCATCACTCATTTCTTCCAACGGATGTGTAAATAACTCCTCTGACAGATCAGGTGAAGTGGCTGTGGTGCTAGTGTTGGTGGTGGCGGCGGACGGGCGAGTGGTAACTTGAGAGGTGCCCGAAGCTGAGCTGGAGGAGGATGGTGCGTCAAGGTTCTGAGCGGAAGCTGTAGAAGATTGGGTGTCCTGTGTAAGCCAGTTAACTATGTTCTCCAATTTTTCGAGTTCAGGGTACGTGGCCTCTGAACACTGGGCATTATTCTAGGGCCAAAGGAAATCACAGCACCATGACCACGACGGCCCCTGCGGGGTGGCCTGCCTCTGCCTGTCATTTTTTTTTAGATTAGTGGTACTATGCGTGCAAGGTACTGTGACACCCTATATGAGTGGTGGGCAGTGGGCATAGTACAGTCTCTGGGCCTGACACTCACTGGCATTCAACTGCAATTATATTACAGAGAAAAAATTCAATGACTTTTTTATCTGCAAGGTGCTGTGCCACCCTATATGAGTGGTGTGCACACAGTACAGTCTGTGGGCCTGTGGCCTCTCACACACAGGCAGGCAACTGCAATATATATATAGAAAAAATTAAATAAAAGCACACTGATGTACCAGCCCTAAAAAGTGCTTTTTGGGGTGCTGTCAGGACGCTGTCCTTACAGCAGATGAGTCTTTGAGGACTGGAGTGGACACAGAACACTGGCCTAGCTAACGATTTCCCTATTAATTCAGCAGCAGCAGCAGCACTCTCCCTGCTCTAACTAACACTGCAGCTTCAGAAAGAATCTAAGAGGGCTGCCGTCCTTGCTTTTTTTTTAGGAGGTGCGAGGGTCTGGGAGGGAGGGTATGCTGATTGGCTGGAATGTGTCTGCTGACTGTGAGGTACAGGGTCAAAGTTTGCTCAATTATGACGTATAGGGGGCGGACCGAACATCGCACATGTTCGCCCACCGCGGCGAACGTGAACAAGCGATGCTCGCCGGAAACTGTTCGCCAGCGAATAGTTCGGGACATCTCTACTGACTAGCTGAGGAGGTATATGGCTTCTTTTGGGTCTCTGGACTTTACTCACAGCTATCTTCACAGGGTATGCTTCTTCCTGGAACTGGAGTTGTCTGCTTGCTTCTTCCAGCTGAGGCTGAAGGGCTCAGTCTGGGGATTATGATCAATGTCTCAGCAGAGACAAGATCCTGGTTTGATTCTCTATATCTGGGAGCTCCTACACACACAGACTTCCCCTAGCAGGGGTGGCTGGCACACTGACTTAACTTCCTTCCCTCCCCATGAGGCAGGATGTGGGCGCAGCCTACTCTGCTCACAGAGGGGGGAGCTAAACTGTAACAAACTATTCCAGCTTAGAAATACTAAACTATTTAGCAAAGCAAAGACCTAATTAGCAGGCATTGACATAAGCCTTCAGTTAGAAGCACTACCGTAATGGAGATTTAGATATCAGCGTATAGCTTGACCTGCTAACTGAGGGATTGAAAGCCCAAAAGGTCCAAACTGTCTGGTGTTTGTTAACACCAGCAGACAAAGAGTTTAAGCTCCAGCGCCAAATGGCAAGTCTTATGAATCATATATCACACTCACAAAAGGATACAGCTGTATCCTCCACTCTGACAGTGTACAGTGACGGAGTGTTATATATTCCTACCACCTGTCAATTATCCCTCCATATGTACTTTTAATAATACTCTCAACAGAGTCTTTTTGTTTTGTCTTATGTGTATGTCAATAAGAAATAAAGGTTACATTTTAATATAGACCCTAAACAGGAATTATTAGTCTTAGGACTACTGGATTATACAAATAATATACAGATTTCCTTAATGCCTCATTGAATATAGTCTTATTGAGCAATACCCATTTAAGGTCATAAGTAGGGATGAGCGAACTCGAACTGTATAGTTCGGGTTCGTACCGAATTTTGGGGTGTCCGTGACACGGACCCGAACCCGGACATTTTCGTAAAAGTCCGGGTTCGGGTTCGGTGTTCGTCGCTTTCTTGGCGCTTTTGTGACGCTTTCTTGGCGCTTTTTGAAAGGCTGCAAAGCAGCCAATCAACAAGCGTCATACTACTTGCCCCAAGAGGCCATCACAGCCATGCCTACTATTGGCATGGCTGTGATTGGCCAGAGCACCATGTGACCCAGCCTCTATTTAAGCTGGAGTCACATAGCGCCGCCCGTCACTCTGCTCTGATTAGCGTAGGGAGAGGTTGCGGCTGCGACAGTAGGGCGAGATTAGGCAGATTAACTCCTCCAAAGGACTTGATTAACTGATCGATCTGCAGCTGTGGACCATTGAGCTGCTGATCCTCAATTGCTCACTGTTTTTAGGCTGCACAGACCGTTTGTCAGTCTCATTTTTCTGGGGTGATCGGCGGCCATTTTGTGTCTTGTGGTGCGCCAGCACAAGCTGCGACCAAGTGCATTTAACCCTCAATGGTGTGGTTGTTTTTTGGCTAAAGCCTACATCAGGGTGAAGCTGTCACACCAAGTGCATTTAACCAGCAATAGTCTGTTCATTTTTTGGCCATATACAAAATCAGGGGCAAGCTGCGCCTGTCACCAAGTGCATTTAACCCTCAATGGTGTGGTTGTTTTTTGGCTAAAGCCTACATCAGGGTGAAGCTGTCACACCAAGTGCATTTAACCAGCAATAGTCTGTTCATTTTTTGGCCATATACAAAATCAGGGGCAAGCTGCGCCTGTCACCAAGTGCATTTAACCCTCAATGGTGTGGTTGTTTTTTGGCTAAAGCCTACATCAGGGTGAAGCTGTCACACCAAGTGCATTTAACCAGCAATAGTCTGTTCATTTTTTGGCCATATACAAAATCAGGGGCAAGCTGCGCCTGTCACCAAGTGCATTTAACCCTCAATGGTGTGGTTGTTTTTTGGCTAAAGCCTACATCAGGGTGAAGCTGTCACACCAAGTGCATTTAACCAGCAATAGTCTGTTCATTTTTTGGCCATATCCCAGTCTAATTCTGTCACTAAATCCATACCGGTCACCCAGCGCCTAAATACTAGGCCTCAAATTTATATCCAGCTAAATCTGTCCCTAGTGCTGTAGCTGGGCGAGTTATTTAGTGTCCGTTCAAGCACATTTCTTGTTCTGGGTTGAAATACAATTCCCAATTTAGCAATTTCATAATTTACTGGTTCCTGCTATATCAGAGCTATTTGAAATCTATCCCAAAAAGGGTATATAATATTGAAGGTGCACATAGGGTCATTCAGAATAACTTCACACACACCCGCTACTGTGTATTTCCAAGTCTAATTCTGTCACTAAACCCATACCTGTCACCCAGCGCCTAAATACTAGGCCTCAAATTTAAATCCCTCTAAATCTCTCGTTACCGTTGTCCTGTTGTAGCTGGGAAAGTTATTTAGTGCCCGTCAAAGCACATTTTTTGTTCTGGGTTGAAGTACAATTCCCAATTTAGCAATTTCATAATTTAGTGGTTCCTGCTATATCAGAGCTATTTGAAATCTATCCCAAAAAGGGTATATAATATTGAAGGTGCACATAGGGTCATTCAGAATAACTTCACACACACCCGCTACTGTGTATTTCCAAGTCTAATTCTGTCACTAAACCCATACCTGTCACCCAGCGCCTAAATACTAGGCCTCAAATTTAAATCCCTCTAAATCTCTCGTTACCGTTGTCCTGTTGTAGCTGGGAAAGTTATTTAGTGCCCGTCAAAGCACATTTTTTGTTCTGGGTTGAAGTACAATTCCCAATTTAGCAATTTCATAATTTAGTGGTTCCTGCTATATCAGAGCTATTTGAAATCTATCCCAAAAAGGGTATATAATATTGAAGGTGCACATAGGGTCATTCAGAATAACTTCACACACACCCGCTACTGTGTATTTCCAAGTCTAATTCTGTCACTAAACCCATACCTGTCACCCAGCGCCTAAATACTAGGCCTCAAATTTAAATCCCTCTAAATCTCTCGTTACCGTTGTCCTGTTGTAGCTGGGAAAGTTATTTAGTGCCCGTCAAAGCACATTTTTTGTTCTGGGTTGAAGTACAATTCCCAATTTAGCAATTTCATAATTTAGTGGTTTCTGCTATATCAGAGCTATTTGAAATCTATCCCTAAAAGGGTATATAATATTGAAGGTGCACATAGGGTCATTCAGAATAACTTCACACACACCCGCTACTGTGTATTTCCAAGTCTAATTCTGTCACTAAACCCATACCTGTCACCCAGCGCCTAAATACTAGGCCTCAAATTTAAATCCCTCTAAATCTCTCGTTACCGTTGTCCTGTTGTAGCTGGGAAAGTTATTTAGTGCCCGTCAAAGCACATTTTTTGTTCTGGGTTGAAGTACAATTCCCAATTTAGCAATTTCATAATTTAGTGGTTTCTGCTATATCAGAGCTATTTGAAATCTATCCCTAAAAGGGTATATAATATTGAAGGTGCACATAGGGTCATTCAGAATAACTTCACACACACCCGCTACTGTGTATTTCCAAGTCTAATTCTGTCACTAAACCCATACCTGTCACCCAGCGCCTAAATACTAGGCCTCAAATTTAAATCCCTCTAAATCTCTCGTTACCGTTGTCCTGTTGTAGCTGGGAAAGTTATTTAGTGCCCGTCAAAGCACATTTTTTGTTCTGGGTTGAAGTACAATTCCCAATTTAGCAATTTCATAATTTAGTGGTTTCTGCTATATCAGAGCTATTTGAAATCTATCCCTAAAAGGGTATATAATATTGAAGGTGCACATAGGGTCATTCAGAATAACTTCACACACACCCGCTACTGTGTATTTCCAAGTCTAATTCTGTCACTAAACCCATACCTGTCACCCAGCGCCTAAATACTAGGCCTCAAATTTAAATCCCTCTAAATCTCTCGTTACCGTTGTCCTGTTGTAGCTGGGAAAGTTATTTAGTGCCCGTCAAAGCACATTTTTTGTTCTGGGTTGAAGTACAATTCCCAATTTAGCAATTTCATAATTTAGTGGTTTCTGCTATATCAGAGCTATTTGAAATCTATCCCTAAAAGGGTATATAATATTGAAGGTGCACATAGGGTCATTCAGAATAACTTCACACACACCCGCTACTGTGTATTTCCAAGTCTAATTCTGTCACTAAACCCATACCTGTCACCCAGCGCCTAAATACTAGGCCTCAAATTTAAATCCCTCTAAATCTCTCGTTACCGTTGTCCTGTTGTAGCTGGGAAAGTTATTTAGTGCCCGTCAAAGCACATTTTTTGTTCTGGGTTGAAGTACAATTCCCAATTTAGCAATTTCATAATTTAGTGGTTTCTGCTATATCAGAGCTATTTGAAATCTATCCCTAAAAGGGTATATAATATTCAAGGTGCACATAGGGTCATTCAGAATAACTTCACACACACCCGCTACTGTGTATTTCCAAGTCTAATTCTGTCACTAAACCCATACCTGTCACCCAGCGCCTAAATACTAGGCCTCAAATTTAAATCCCTCTAAATCTCTCGTTACCGTTGTCCTGTTGTAGCTGGGAAAGTTATTTAGTGCCCGTCAAAGCACATTTTTTGTTCTGGGTTGAAGTACAATTCCCAATTTAGCAATTTCATAATTTAGTGGTTCCTGCTATATCAGAGCTATTTGAAATCTATCCCAAAAAGGGTATATAATATTCAAGGTGCACATTGGGTCATTCAGAATAACTTCACACACACGCTTCTGTGCATTTCCAAGTCTAATTCTGTCACTAAATCCATACCGGTCACCCAGCGCCTAAATACTAGGCCTCAAATTTATATCCCGCTGAATTTGAATACAATACATTGGGCCAAATAATATATTTGTTGTTGTGGTGAACCATAACAATGAGAAAAACATCTAGTAAGGGACGCGGACGTGGACATGGTCGTGGTGGTGTTAGTGGACCCTCTGGTGCTGGGAGAGGACGTGGCCGTTCTGCCACATCCACACGTCCTAGTGTACCAACTACCTCAGGTCCCAGTAGCCGCCAGAATTTACAGCGATATATGGTGGGGCCCAATGCCGTTCTAAGGATGGTAAGGCCTGAGCAGGTACAGGCATTAGTCAATTGGGTGGCCGACAGTGGATCCAGCACGTTCACATTATCTCCCACCCAGTCTTCTGCAGAAAGCGCACAGATGGCGCCTGAAAACCAACCCCATCAGTCTGTCACATCACCCCCATGCATACCAGGGAAACTGTCTCAGCCTCAAGTTATGCAGCAGTCTCTTATGCTGTTTGAAGACTCCGCTGGCAGGGTTTCCCAAGGGCATCCACCTAGCCCTTCCCCAGCGGTGAAAGACATAGAATGCACTGACGCACAACCACTTATGTTTCCTGATGATGAGGACATGGGAATACCACCTCAGCATGTCTCTGATGATGACGAAACACAGGTGCCAACTGCTGCGTCTTTCTGCAGTGTGCAGACTGAACAGGAGGTCAGGGATCAAGACTGGGTGGAAGACGATGCAGGGGACGATGAGGTCCTAGACCCCACATGGAATGAAGGTCGTGCCACTGACTTTCACAGTTCGGAGGAAGAGGCAGTGGTGAGACCGAGCCAACAGCGTAGCAAAAGAGGGAGCAGTGGGCAAAAGCAGAACACCCGCCGCCAAGAGACTCCGCCTGCTACTGACCGCCGCCATCTGGGACCGAGCACCCCAAAGGCAGCTTCAAGGAGTTCCCTGGCATGGCACTTCTTCAAACAATGTGCTGACGACAAGACCCGAGTGGTTTGCACGCTGTGCCATCAGAGCCTGAAGCGAGGCATTAACGTTCTGAACCTGAGCACAACCTGCATGACCAGGCACCTGCATGCAAAGCATGAACTGCAGTGGAGTAAACACCTTAAAACCAAGGAAGTCACTCAGGCTCCCCCTGCTACCTCTTCTGCTGCTGCCGCCTCGGCCTATTCTGCTGCTGCCGCCTCGGCCTCTTCCTCCGCCTCTGGAGGAACGTTGGCACCTGCCGCCCAGCAAACAGGGGATGTACCACCAACACCACCACCACCACCTCCGTCACCAAGCGTCTCAACCATGTCACACGCCAGCGTTCAGCTCTCCATCTCACAAACATTTGATAGAAAGCGTAAATTCCCACCTAGCCACCCTCGATCCCTGGCCCTGAATGCCAGCATTTCTAAACTACTGGCCTATGAAATGCTGTCATTTAGGCTGGTGGACACAGACAGCTTCAAACAGCTCATGTCGCTTGCTGTCCCACAGTATGTTGTTCCCAGCCGGCCACTACTTCTCCAAGAGAGCCGTGCCTTCCCTGCACAACCAAGTATCCGATAAAATCAAGTGTGCACTGCGCAACGCCATCTGTAGCAAGGTCCACCTAACCACAGATACGTGGACCAGTAAGCACGGCCAGGGACGCTATATCTCCCTAACTGCACACTGGGTAAATGTAGTGGCAGCTGGGCCCCAGGCGGAGAGCTGTTTGGCGCACGTCCTGCCGCCGCCAAGGATCGCAGGGCAACATTCTTTGCCTCCTGTTGCCACCTCCTCCTTCTCGGCTTCCTCCTCCTCTTCTTCCACCTGCTCATCCAGTCAGCCACACACCTTCACCACCAACTTCAGCACAGCCCGGGGTAAACGTCAGCAGGCCATTCTGAAACTCATATGTTTGGGGGACAGGCCCCACACCGCACAGGAGTTGTGGCGGGGTATTGAACAACAGACCGACGAGTGGTTGCTGCCGGTGAGCCTCAAGCCCGGCCTGGTGGTGTGTGATAATGGGCGAAATCTCGTTGCAGCTCTGGGACTAGCCAGTTTGACGCACATCCCTTGCTTGGCGCATGTGCTGAATTTGGTGGTGCAGAAGTTCATTCACAACTACCCCGACATGTCAGAGCTGCTGCATAAAGTGCGGGCCGTCTGTTCGCGCTTCCGGCGTTCACATCCTGCCGCTGCTCGCCTGTCTGCGCTACAGCGTAACTTCGGCCTTCCCGCTCACCGCCTCATATGCGACGTGCCCACCAGGTGGAACTCCACCTTGCACATGCTGGACAGACTGTGCGAGCAGCAGCAGGCCATAGTGGAGTTTCAGCTGCAGCACGCACGGGTCAGTCGCACTACAGAACAGCACCACTTCACCACCAATGACTGGGCCTCCATGCGAGACCTGTGTGCCCTGTTGCGCTGTTTCGAGTACTCCACCAACATGGCCAGTGGCGATGACACCGTTATCAGCGTTACAATACCACTTCTATGTCTCCTTGAGAAAACACTTAGGGCGATGATGGAACAGGAGGTGGCCCAGGAGGAGGAGGAGGAGGATGAGGAAGAGGGGTCATTTTTAGCACTTTCAGGCCAGTCTCTTCGAAGTGACTCAGAGGGAGGTTTTTTGCAACAGCAGAGGCCAGGTACAAATGTGGCCAGCCAGGGCCCACTACTGGAGGACGAGGAGGACGAGGATGAGGAGGAGGTGGAGGAGGATGAGGATGAAGCATGGTCACAGCGGGGTGGCACCCAACGCAGCTCGGGTCCATCACTGGTGCGTGGCTGGGGGGAAAGGCAGGACGATGACGATACGCCTCCCACAGAGGACAGCTTGTCCTTATCCCTGGGCAGCCTGGCACACATGAGCGACTACATGCTGCAGTGCCTGCGCAACGACAGCAGAGTTGCCCACATTTTAACCTGTGCGGACTACTGGGTTGCCACCCTGCTGGATCCACGCTACAAAGACAATGTGCCCACCTTACTTCCTGCACTGGAGCGTGATAGGAAGATGCGCGAGTACAAGCGCACGTTGGTAGACGCGCTACTGAGAGCATTCCCAAATGTCACAGGGGAACAAGTGGAAGCCCAAGGCCAAGGCAGAGGAGGAGCAAGAGGTCGCCAAGGCAGCTGTGTCACGGCCAGCTCCTCTGAGGGCAGGGTTAGCATGGCAGAGATGTGGAAAACTTTTGTCAACACGCCACAGCTAACTGCACCACCACCTGATACGCAACGTGTTAGCAGGAGGCAACATTTCACTAACATGGTGGAACAGTACGTGTGCACACCCCTCCACGTACTGACTGATGGTTCGGCCCCATTCAACTTCTGGGTCTCTAAATTGTCCACGTGGCCAGAGCTAGCCTTTTATGCCTTGGAGGTGCTGGCCTGCCCGGCAGCCAGCGTTTTGTCTGAACGTGTATTCAGCACGGCAGGGGGCGTCATTACAGACAAACGCAGCCGCCTGTCTACAGCCAATGTGGACAAGCTGACGTTCATAAAAATGAACCAGGCATGGATCCCACAGGACCTGTCCGTCCCTTGTCCAGATTAGACATTAACTACCTCCCCATAACCATATATTATTGGACTCCAGGGCACTTCCTCATTCAATCCTATTTTTATTTTCATTTTACCATTATATTGCGATGCTACCCAAAGTTGAATGAACCTCTCCTCTGCCTGTGTGCTAGGCCTAAATATATGCCAATGGACTGTTGCAGTGGTGGCTGACATGAAGCCTGATTCTCTGCTATGACATGCAGACTAATTCTCTGCTGACATGAAGCCAGATTGTCTGTTACGGGACCTTTCTCCTCTGCCTGGGTTCTGGGCCTAAATTTATGAAAATTGACTCTTACAGTGGTGGGTGACGTGAAGCCTGATTCTCTGCTATGATATGAAGACTGATTCTCTGCTGTCATGAAGCCAGATTGTCTGTTACGGGACCTCTCTGCTCTGCCTGTGTGCTAGGCCTAAATATATGCCAATGGACTGTTGCAGTGGTGGCTGACGTGAAGCCTCATTCTCTGCTATGACATGCAGACTAATTCTCTGCTGACATGAAGACAGATTCTCTGTTACGGGACCTCCTCCTCTGCCTGTGTGCTGGGCCTAAATATATGCCAATGGACTGTTGCAGTGGTGGCTGACGTGAAGCCTCATTCTCTGCTATGACATGCAGACTAATTCTCTGCTGACATGAAGACAGATTCTCTGTTACGGGACCTCCCTCCTCTGCCTGGGTGCTGGGCCTAAATATATGCCAATGGACTGTTGCAGTGGTGGCTGACGTGAAGCCTCATTCTCTGCTATGACATGCAGACTGATTCTCTGCTGTCATGAAGCCAGATTGTCTGTTACGGGACCTCTCTGCTCTGCCTGTGTGCTAGGCCTAAATATATGCCAATGGACTGTTGCAGTGGTGGGTGACGTGAAGCCTGATTCTCTGCTATGACATGCAGACTGATTCTCTGCTGACATGAAGCCAGATTGTCTGTTACGGGACCTCTCTCCTCTGCCTGGGTTCTGGGCCTAAATTTATGAAAATTGACTCTTACAGTGGTGGGTGACGTGAAGCCTGATTCTCTGCTATGATATGAAGACTGATTCTCTGCTGACATGAAGCCAGATTGTCTGTTACGGGACCTTTCTCCTCTGCCTGGGTTCTGGGCCTAAATTTATGAAAATTGACTCTTACAGTGGTGGGTGACGTGAAGCCTGATTCTCTGCTATGATATGAAGACTGATTCTCTGCTGACATGAAGCCAGATTGTCTGTTACGGGACCTTTCTCCTCTGCCTGGGTTCTGGGCCTAAATTTATGAAAATTGACTCTTACAGTGGTGGGTGACGTGAAGCCTGATTCTCTGCTATGATATGAAGACTGATTCTCTGCTGACATGAAGCCAGATTCTCTGTTACGGGACCTCCCTCCTCTGCCTGGGTGCTGGGCCTAAATATATGCCAATGGACTGTTGCAGTGGTGGCTGACGTGAAGCCTCATTCTCTGCTATGACATGCAGACTAATTCTCTGCTGACATGAAGACAGATTCTCTGTTACGGGACCTCCCTCCTCTGCCTGGGTGCTGGGCCTAAATATATGCCAATGGACTGTTGCAGTGGTGGCTGACGTGAAGCCTCATTCTCTGCTATGACATGCAGACTAATTCTCTGCTGACATGAAGACAGATTCTCTGTTACGGGACCTCCCTCCTCTGCCTGGGTGCTGGGCCTAAATATATGCCAATGGACTGTTGCAGTGGTGGCTGACGTGAAGCCTCATTCTCTGCTATGACATGCAGACTGATTCTCTGCTGTCATGAAGCCAGATTGTCTGTTACGGGACCTCTCTGCTCTGCCTGTGTGCTAGGCCTAAATATATGCCAATGGACTGTTGCAGTGGTGGGTGACGTGAAGCCTGATTCTCTGCTATGATATGAAGACTGATTCTCTGCTGACATGAAGCCAGATTGTCTGTTACGGGACCTTTCTCCTCTGCCTGGGTTCTGGGCCTAAATTTAAGAAAATTGACTCTTACAGTGGTGGGTGACGTGAAGCCTGATTCTCTGCTATGATATGAAGACTGATTCTCTGCTGACATGAAGCCAGATTCTCTGTTACGGGACCTCCCTCCTCTGCCTGGGTGCTGGGCCTAAATATATGCCAATGGACTGTTGCAGTGGTGGCTGACGTGAAGCCTCATTCTCTGCTATGACATGCAGACTGATTCTCTGCTGACATGAAGCCAGATTCTCTGTTACGGGACCTCTCTCCTCTGCCTGTGTGTGCTGGGCCTAAATATATGCCAATGGACTGTTGCAGTGGTGGCTGACGTGAAGCCTCATTCTCTGCTATGACATGCAGACTAATTCTCTGCTGACATGAAGACAGATTCTCTGTTACGGGACCTCCCTCCTCTGCCTGGGTGCTGGGCCTAAATATATGCCAATGGACTGTTGCAGTGGTGGCTGACGTGAAGCCTCATTCTCTGCTATGACATGCAGACTAATTCTCTGCTGACATGAAGACAGATTCTCTGTTACGGGACCTCTCTCCTCTGCCTGTGTGTGTGCTGGGCCTAAATATATGCCAATGGACTGTTGCAGTGGTGGCTGACGTGAAGCCTCATTCTCTGCTATGACATGCAGACTGATTCTCTGCTGACATGAAGCCAGATTCTCTGTTACGGGACCTCTCTCCTCTGCCTGTGTGTGTGCTGGGCCTAAATATATGCCAATGGACTGTTGCAGTGGTGGCTGACGTGAAGCCTCATTCTCTGCTATGACATGCAGACTGATTCTCTGCTGACATGAAGCCAGATTCTCTGTTACGGGACCTCTCTCCTCTGCCTGTGTGTGTGCTGGGCCTAAATATATGCCAATGGACTGTTGCAGTGGTGGCTGACGTGAAGCCTCATTCTCTGCTATGACATGCAGACTGATTCTCTGCTGACATGAAGCCAGATTCTCTGTTACGGGACCTCTCTCCTCTGCCTGTGTGTGTGCTGGGCCTAAATATATGCCAATGGACTGTTGCAGTGGTGGCTGACGTGAAGCCTCATTCTCTGCTATGACATGCAGACTAATTCTCTGCTGACATGAAGACAGATTCTCTGTTACGGGACCTCCCTCCTCTGCCTGGGTGCTGGGCCTAAATATATGCCAATGGACTGTTGCAGTGGTGGCTGACGTGAAGCCTCATTCTCTGCTATGACATGCAGACTAATTCTCTGCTGACATGAAGACAGATTCTCTGTTACGGGACCTCTCTCCTCTGCCTGGGTGCCGGGGCCTAAATATCTGAGAATGGACTGTTCCAGTGGTGGGTGACGGGAAGCCAGATTCTCTGCTATGGAACCTCTCTCCAATTGATTTTGGTTAATTTTTATTTATTTAATTTTTATTTTAATTCATTTCCCTATCCACATTTGTTTGCAGGGGATTTACCTACATGTTGCTGCCTTTTGCAGCCCTCTAGCTCTTTCCTGGGCTGTTTTACAGCCTTTTTAGTGCCGAAAAGTTCGGGTCCCCATTGACTTCAATGGGGTTCGGGTTCGGGACGAAGTTCGGATCGGGTTCGGATCCCGAACCCGAACATTTCCGGGATGTTCGGCCGAACTTCTCGAACCCGAACATCCAGGTGTTCGCTCAACTCTAGTCATAAGTATTCAGGCAAGAAGACGCATCAGATCACTAAAAAAATGCATCAGATCATGGAAAACCGCATATGCATTTGTGGTGCGATTTAGATGAGATTTCAATGTATTATCCATAATAGCCATATTTCTATCACTGTATGTCATTCAAAGAGGTATATATGTTATTCCCCCATAAATATCATATCAATTATATACTAGTACAATCAATAGTACTGCATACGGTATTATTCTGGAGAAATAAATTAACTTAAAGGGAACCTGTCACCGGGATTTTGGGTATAGAGCTGAGGACATGAGATGAGTCAGGGACAGGACTCATCTCAGGTTAATTTGCATATGTATTGTAAAGGGGGGATAATTAATCACCAATATTTATGCAAATATCGATAATTAATATTCATAAATAGGAAGGGCCGTCTATTGATGACTCCGCCTATTTATGCCTTTATATAACAACAACACAATACTTTCGCTATGCTTTACACTAATCACTATGCTAGCTGCATGCGCCTTACTGTACTATCGCCAATAACTACACGCTACACAAAGGGTACAAATATAACAGTATTTATTAATACCTGACGCACACAATATACTAACAATACAGCACTAAATATACAGTACTCAACTACACTACACGTCCCCAAATTCCACCCACAAACTAACTATACAATACACACATACAAGTAATATTACAATATCCCACCCGTCTAACTGATCACTGTCCCTACGGGGTACACCGAGGGTTAATGGTGGTCTTACAGGGGTGTAAGCCGACCACAAACACAAAGGATTAACAATGGGGATAATCGTAATCTAATTATACGCTATATCTATATCTATTTATAGATCAATGGTTATAAATATATATATACATATAGACGTAGACACCACAATACAATTCCCAATTCCACCCCACACTCTAGCTGTACATACATCCCTTAGCAGCCCACCCCACAACACACACTCAGCTGCTACTGGAGTAAGCAGGCAGCAGTGAAGGGAGGCAGGGAAGGGGTGAATATGGTTGGCACTGCAAGGGCAGAGGTACAATGCCATGCCAGCGTATACTCAGCCATCTCCAGGGGCAAATGGGCCTCTCTTCCTTCAGGCAGCAGTCCCCATGTGTCTCTGGTTCTAGTCTGGTTGCAAGAGCCCTGTTCCTGGTTTCAGGCTCCTATATCAGCCTCCCCCTCCTCAGGGGTGTGACATCATAGTGTGACTGTGACGTATGCATGCCAGTTGGCCCCCTGAGGCTAGCAGCACCACACGCCCAGCCATGTCACAAACACAAGGTGGGGCCGCATAGTAAATAGGCTGATAACTCAACAAAGTGCCTCAAATCAATTGATCCCTTAGCCTTTGAAGTCACCAGCCACCTGGAGACATATCCACCCCCTGCAGGAACTGGCTGAACGCCGGGGAAATTTAAGTATATATATATGTATATAGATACTTGGGGCGCATCTATATACATATATATACTCATTATAAACCTGGGGGCATACATGGGCAGTTATAGGCCCATATATATATATATATATATATATATATATAGATCTAAAAACGAAAAATGGCGGCACTGACTGCAACAATGGAAAATTGGGTGCACGTTCCAGGGGAATCGACCTCTTACCCCAATCAATAAATCCAGAAAAAGGACGGCACTCCGATCTTGAAGAAGTAAAGTTGGTTTTTAATCAACCTTGCGGTACAACGTTTCGGCTCCAATACTGAGCCTTTCTCAAGCACACGTGCTTGAGAAAGGCTCAGTATTGGAGCCGAAACGTTGTACCGCAAGGTTGATTAAAAACCAACTTTACTTCTTCAAGATCGGAGTGCCGTCCTTTTTCTGGATTTATATATAGATCTATATATACATACATCTGGGGGAGAGCCATGGCAGATACACATATATGTCCTCCTGACAACATATATACACATAAATAAGGGGCATAATGTATATTATAGATATATATGTTATAAGGGGCCACAGCCATATATATATTATAAGGGGCACGGTCTAAAGGAGGCACATATTTCCCACAGGGGCCACCATGAGCCCCTGGGGATCACCATGGGCAGACGTGCGCAGATGCTGGGCACATCTGCGCACATCGTCCCATGATGCTGTGGTTAATGTATGCACATATATACCATACATGCCCGCACGTGTTTGCAGGCATGCATGGATATATATGCATACGTCTCAACCCTTCCTCAACATGTATCAAATCAGGTTTTTTTTTGCACAATAAAAGCACACAGAGCTATGGGGACAGGGTATTGCGAATGTGCTAGCGGCGATCTAGCAGCCCATGTCCTCAGCTCTTTACCCCAAATCCCGGTGACAGGTTCCCTTTAAAGGGTTTCTGTCACCAGATTTAACCCTATTAAGTGATGTGCTAATGTCAGCTAAACCTAACTAGCCTATTCCTACTTGTATCAGTGCCCCCGTTAAGCCAGAACGTTTATAATATGCTAATTAGCCTCTAGGATCGGGGGGGGGGGGGCGCGCTGTTCCTGTTCCTAGAGGCTCCGTTCTCCCACCTCTGTCACCTCCCTCCATGTCCTGATTGACAGGGCCAGGCAGCGCTCACATCTGTCTGCCAGCCCTGTGCTCTGGTGAAATCTCACGCCGTTCAGTATTCGGCGCAGACGCGGTGAGGAAGCTGGCAGCCGGCGACCGTCTTTCCCCCACCGTGCCTGCGCTGAATACTAAAAGGCGCGAGATTTCACCAGAGCACAGGGCTGGCAGACAGATGCGAGCGCTGCCTGGCCCTGTCAATCAGGACATGGAAGGAGGTGACAGAGGTGGGAGAACGGAGCCTCTAGGAGCAGGAACAACGCCCCCCCCCCCCGATCCTAGAGGCTAATTAGCATATTATAAACGTTCTGGCTTAACGGGGGCACTGATACAAGTAGGAATAGGCTAGTTAGGTTTACTGACATTAGCACATCACTTAATAGGGATAAATCTGGTGACAGAAACCCTTTACCTATGTTATAAAGAAGGTGTGGACCAAGCGTTCTTTGCTACATAGTTAAGTTTATTAATTTCTCGGCCCCCACCCCACACCTGCAAGTATGCTCAAATATGGATGTAATTGCTGACACATGACAGATTGACTATTCTCAGAAATATCCGATAAATATGTCCCCGTCTCTATGATATGTAAGCGAACCACATACCAAGCCCCAGAGGTCTAGGTTTACTAGAAAAACGTGTGATAATGTGTGAAGGAATGTTTCATTTTATTATGAGTTTACCTGTTGAACACACCCAAAAAAAAAATTATTTGAAAATGACGCCTATCCTCCTACGTCCCACCTTATTGAAACCTGTAAACTTAAATACCTCCAACCAAGTGCTTCATCACAGAAGACGACTGTCAGGAGTTCATCATGATGTCTCCTCTTGGATTTCTGATCCTCTTTTCAGTTCTTGCAGCGAAAAGTAAGTCTTTTTTCTTTGCTTTATAGTTGTGAAGAATGATCAGAGGCTGGACCGGCCTTAAAGCATAACTTTTATTGAAAACCCATAAATTCCATCGATATAGAAAGAATAAAGTGGGTCCAATCAACCATTTCACCTGTAACCGCTAAAGGGCCGAGAAAGCCCAACATTTTTTCTTTATCTTTGCATCGCTAGATCCATAACATTATTTTTCCTATATGTAGCTGTAGGAGGGCGTTTTTTTGGGATGAGTTATATTTTTTTTAATGGCACCACTTTGGGGTACATACTGTATTTTACAGGTCAGGTATATATAGAATGCAGTAGCATGATTTAGGCAAATTATAAAATAACTCTAAGGCTACATTCACAGGAACGTATTTTGTTTCCGGACAGCACACCTCGTATTATCCTCATCTGTATGTCTGTTCCGTAGCCCTGCAAAAATAAATAAATGTCCTATTCTTGTTGGTTTAGGCATTGTAGGCATTGTTAAGATGGATCATCATACGGACGTCATCCGTTTTTTTTTGCGGACCCACAATTTGCGGGTCACAAAACACATACGGTCACGTGAATGTAGCCTTCGAGTACTTTCACATCAGCGTTTTGGCAATCCGATATTTAGATTGGGCAGAGGATCTCAAAACTGACCCAGAAGGGATCGTTTTGTCCCCATTCATTGGCAAAGGGGACAAGACTGATCAGTATGCATCAGTTCCGTTTTGTAGTAGTGCTGAACCATTACAAAAAAAAACAGATCAGTCACCCATTGGCTTAGGCCTCATGCACACGACCGTTGTGTGCATCCGTGGCCGTTGTGCCGTTTTCCGTTTTTTTTTCGCGGACCCATTGACTTTCAATGGGTCCGTGGAAAAATCGGAAAATGCACCGTTTTGCAGCCGAGACCGTGATCCGTGTATCCTGTCCGTCAAAAAAATATGACCTGTCCTATTTTTTTGATGGACAACGGTTCACGGACCCATTCAAGTCAATGGGTCCGTGAAAGAACACGGATGCACACAAGATTGGCATCCGTGTCCGTGATCCGTGGCCGCAGGTTACTTTCATACAGACGGATCCGAAGATCCATCTGCATAAAAGCTTTTTCATAGCCGAGTTTTCACTTCGTGAAAACTCAGATCCGACAGTATATTCTAACACAGAGGCGTTCCCATGGTGATGGGGACGCTTCTAGTTAGAATATACAACGAACTGTGTACATGACTGCCCCCTGCTGCTTGGCAGCACCCGATCTCTTATAAGGGGCTGTGATCCGTACAATTAACCCCTCAGGTGCTGCACCTGAAGGGGTTAATTGTGCTATCATAGCCCCCTGTAAAAGATCCGGGCTGCCAGGCAGCAGGGGGCAGACCCCCCTCCCTCCCCAGTTTAAATTTCATTGGTGGCCAGTGCGCCCCCCCCCCCGCCCCCCCTCCGTCCCTCTATTGTAATAATAGCATTGGTGGCACAGTGTGCGGCCCCCCTCCCTCCCTCTATTGTATTAATAACATTGGTGGCACAGTGTGCGCCCCCCCCTCCCTCCCTCTATTGTAATAATAGCATTGGTGGCACAGTGTGCGGCCCCCCCTCCCTCTATTGTTTTAATACATTGGTAGCAGTGTGCGCCCCCCCCCTTCCTCCCTCTATTGTTTTAATACACTGGTGGCAATGTGCGCCCCCCCCCCCTTCCTCCCTCTATTCTTTTAATACATTGGTGGCAGTGTGCGGCCTCCCCCCCCAGATCATTGGTGGCAGCGGAGTTCCGATCGGAGTCCCAGTTTAATCGCTGGGGCTCCGATCGGTAACCATGGCAACGAGGACGCTACTGCAGTACTGGTTGCCATGGTTACTTAGCCTTAGCAATAGTAGCATTCGGGGCCGCTTGTGAGCCCCTTCAAACGGAACTCACAAGCGGACACCCGAACATTTTAACTTGAAGCGTCCCCATCACCATGGGAACGCCTCTATGTTAGAATATACTGTCGGATATGAGCTACATCGTGAAACTCATATCCGACAGTATATTCTAACACAGAGGCGTTCCCATGGTGATGGGGACGCTTCAGGTTAGAATATACTAAAAAACTGTGTACATGACTGCCCCCTGCTGCCTGGCAGGTGCTGCCAGGCAGCAGGGGTCAGACCCCCCCCCCTGTTTTTAACTCATTGGTGGCCAGTGGGCCCACCCCTCCCCTGTAGTTAACTCTTTGGTAGCCAGTGTGCGCCGCCCCCCCCCAGCCACCCCTCCCTCCCTCTATTGTAATAATAGCATTGGTGGCAGCGGAGTAGTAGCATCATACTTACCTGCTGGCTGCTGCGATGTCTGCGTCCGGCCGGGAGCTCCTCCTACTAGTAAGTGACAGCAATGCGCCGCACAGACCTGTCACTTACCAGTAGGAGGAGCTCCCGGCCAGACACAGAGATCGCAGCAGCAAGCAGCCAGGTAAGTATGATGCTTCTACTCCGCTGCCACCAATGCTATTATTACAATAGAGGGAGGGAGGGGTGGCTGGGGGGGGGGGGCGGCGCACACTGGCTACCAAAGAGTTAACTACAGGGGAGGGGGGGGGCCCACTGGCCACCAATGAGTTAAAAACAGGGGGGGGGGTCTGACCCCTGCTGCCTGGCAGCACCTGCCAGGCAGCAGGGGGCAGTCATGTACACAGTTTTTTAGTATATTCTAACCTGAAGCGTCCCCATCACCATGGGAACGCCTCTGTGTTAGAATATACTGTCGGATATGAGTTTCACGATGTAGCTCATATCCGACAGTATATTCTAACATAGAGGCGTTCCCATGGTGATGGGGACGCTTCAAGTTAAAATGTTCGGGTGTCCGCTTGTGAGTTCCGTTTGAAGGGGCTCACAAGCGGCCCCGAATGCATCCGTCCAGCCCTAATGCGTTCTGAGTGGACGCGGATCCGCTCAGAATGTATCAGTCTGGCAGCGTTCAGCCTCCGCTCCGCTCAGCAGGCGGACACTTGAACGCTGCTTGCAGCGTTCGGGTGTCCGCCTGGCCGTGCGGAGGCAAGCGGATCCGTCCAGACTTACAATGTATACAACGAACTGTGTACATGACTGCCCCCTGCTGCCTGGCAGCACCCGATCTCTTATAAGGGGCTGTGATCCGTACAATTAACCCCTCAGGTGCTGCACCTGAAGGGGTTAATTGTGCTATCATAGCCCCCTGTAAGAGATCCGGCCTGCCAGGCAGCAGGGGGCAGACCCCCCTCCCTCCCCAGTTTAAATTTCAAAACGGGTGTCCGCCTGGCCGTGCGGAGGCAAGCGGATCCGTCCAGACTTACAATGTAAGTCAATGGGGACGGATCCGTTTGAAGATGACACAATATGGCTCAATCTTCAAACGGATCCGTCCCCCATTGACTTTCAATGTAAAGTCTGGACGGATCCGTCTGCGGCTACTTTCACACTTAGAAATGTTTTAACAATATAATGCAGACGGATCCGCTCTGAACACAAGTGTGAAAGTAAAGGGACTCCTGACTTTACATTGAAAGTCAATGGGGACGAATCCGTTTGCAATTGCTCCATATTGTGTCAACGTCAAACGGATCCGTCCCCATTGACTTGCATTGTAATTCAGGACGGATCCGTTTGGCTCCGCACGGCCAGGCGGACACCAAAACGACTTTTTTTTCATGTCCGTGGATCCTCCAAAAATCAAGGAAGACCCACGGACGAAAAAACGGTCACGGATCACGGACCCCGTTTTTGTGGACAGTGAAAAAATACTGTCGTGTGCATGAGGCCTTACAATTATTTTCATGATGGATCCGGTTTGTTCCGTTTTGATTTAATACAACCAATGGAACCCGGGCTGTGGAGTCGGAGTCGGTGTCCATTTTGGTGGAGTTGTTATAAAATGTACCGACCCAGACTCCAAAAATATATCATAAATTGGTACAGTTAGTTCAATGCAGTATGTGCTGAATTTTGGGAGGTGACAGGTTCCCTTTAAAGAGGTTTTCTCACTAGTTACAAAGATTAGCTTTCAACATAAAGTTAAAAGAAGACATTTTCTAAATACAGCTCTGACTGAGGTGGCAATTAGGATGAGTGGCTACAGGACTGCCAAGAGCAGGAGGAATTGGGTCCTGACAGTGCTACTGCTACCATATCTGCAGCCTCATCAGATGAGGAGTTTAACTTGACAAGTATTTGGATGACATGGAGCAGGCAAAGCGTTGCCACAGGGGAAAAGATTCCGCTCCCAAAGCAAACAGATTGACCGTATTTCAGCAACATTTTTCACTCTCACAGAAGTAGAAGAGTTCAACCGATCATCAAAACTGACTGTGCAGGAGGCAATTCCTTCATACCCTGAGATTGTTAGAGATGTTGTCCATGTGGTCACCACTTTTCCACCAACCCAAGTTGGTGTAGAGAGGCTGTTCTCTAGCCTTAATATAATTTGATCAGATTTGAGGTCATCTATGAAGGAGAATCTGATGGAGCGAATACTACAATACATCTGTATTGTAATGCTTGGCTGTAAGTGTATTACACAGTGTAATAGCCTTCAGCCTGCTTGCCTGTGATACCCAGGGGGCTGGATCTCACAGGCTAACAAGTAAGGCAGCCCGATGCCTAAGGAAAGCATCGGGCTGCCACCCCAGCCATCGGGTCCTTGTCACTGCAGTGCAGGTACCCGATGGACACCCGGGACCCGTCGAGATACCACACATGCCGCGGTCATTTACTGTGTGGTAAAAATAACATAATTTTATCATGTGGGTCACTATTAGTGATGGACGAACATCGGCCGGGACGGTTTGCGAACCGCGTGTTCACGGCGGACCCCATAGACTTGAATGGCAGGCGAACCTGAAAAACCTTCAGGTCATATTTGTAGCCACCAAATAATTACTAGAAGAGCACAAATAGTCCCACAACATGGACAGTGACATACCAGAAGTATTATGCGAATGTGCGATCTCCATTCATTATTTTTGATTATTTTTTACATAGCAAAATATTGGCAATGTAATTTCGCGCATGTGCAAAATAGGGGTGGCCTACTACAGCGACTGGTCTCCACCAGACCGAAGTTGGATGCGATCAGAAAAGAGGGTTGGCAGCAATTTTCGCGACGTTGAGGAAGAACTCCTGATCACTGTAAGTAATTTGACAATAAAGCAGTGTATTTGATTACATTTCACATGCATGTCACAACAATCGCTGTATATGCAGATAGAATGTAAAAAAAATGCGCTGTTGCGAAAATCCCTAATGAGTAGATATTAGTGATTGGTGCACTAAGTATTGTTGTGACATCACAGCACTATGTCTGTAGCTGATATATGGCAGGCCTCAATCAGTAGTTCATTGAACCAGGTATATAAAAATCTGTATTTTGTGGACGCAGGTCTATGGAAAACCTCTACCACTATTCTGTGGAAGCTGATATATGACAGGCCTCAATCAGTTGTTAGTTGAAGCTGGAATATCACCCTCAAGCAGTAATTATGTGGACGCAGGTCTATGGAAAACCTCTACCACTATTCTGTGGAAGCTGATATATGGCAGGCCTTAATCAGTTGTTAGTTGAAGCTGGAATATCACCCTCAAGCAGTAATTATGTGGACGCAGGTCTACGGAAAACCTCTACCACTATTCTGTGGAAGCTGATATATGGTAGGCCTCAATCAGTTGTTAGTTGAAGCTGGACTGCTGAGAATGTAGCCCTATAACCCCACCTTGTCACTTAGCAGCTAGGAATAACGACATGACAATACTATTTTGTTGGGTGACAGTCGGTCACAGCTTTATTAATTATTTTCTTTATCAAACCAACTTTTTGTTTATATCTCAAACCAACATCAACAACTTGGAGTCTCAAGAAGCGGTATGCCCCACAGACTCCCTCTGTGGGCAAGTCCGCCTTCTTCTCCGTTTTGCTTTGATCACCGACCTCCACGGAGGGGCCCGTGTACTCCTACACGGCGCTCCGACCCCCACCCAACAAGAACTGGGCCTGCTCGACTCCGTCCTGTAAACCAGACAAGAAAATATCTAACCCTATGTCTTTGAAATGGACACCGTCGGGCCGCATAATGCGCCCGTTGTCCCCCTCCAACTGGTGATGACGTACGACTACCCCAGCTCTGGAGCGGACAAACCGAGAAATGCGGTTATTGACCGTGCGCCTGGCCCTTTCTATCACTGTGGCATCCCTGGCACCTTGCCACGTAACCCGGGGAATAATTTCCGACCACACTATAATCGCCTCTTGGAAGAAAGAGGGGAGTCTCTCCAAATCAGCCCTTATTAACGTGATGAACTCCGCTATTTTTAAAAGACACAGGTCATTGCCACCCGCTGATGAATACGTCACTAACTCCTAAACCTCCTGGGCGAGCGAGGGAAGGGGAAACCAACTCCCCTATGCGCAGGGCAGTGAAAAAGGCTAAGCAAAAAGCAGCTCTAAATAAATGCACCTCGTAAGGAGATGTACAAATAGAGGGGAGTAATTGACATATGCTCGCTAATAAGGAAAATGATACAGGACGGCGGCATTCGCGGCGAATATGCTCCTTTCGACAACCCCTAATAGTATGCTTAATTTGGAAATGCTGAGTCACATCCTGCCAATCGCGCATTTTAAGGTAAAAACCAACACCCCACAATCTACGCTGCGCAACCAAAGCACTAACTCCCTTGGCTTTCAGGGACAAGAGATAAGAAATGGTCACCTGTAAACATGCTGCTGGCAATATAGCATTTGCGGAATTAACCGCCACCGCCCTCCATTCTGCCTACGCCTTACCATGTGCTGACCACGTTGCTGGTGTCACTGACGCTTGTACCATACTCATCAGTCGTTGATCTGCAAATCCCAAAGCGTCGGTGGGCATGGTATTCCTTCCTGGATTGCCCCCGGCAACAGGTATCTGAATACCTGCCAACAAAAAACGAGAGAGAGCGTCAGCTACAGGGGTTGTCTACGCCTGGCATGGGCTCGGAACCAGACATTGAACTCTAAGCAGCGGAGGACAAGGTGGCGAAGTAGTGAGAGAACTGGGAGGGAAGAGGAGGTTAATGAATTAAAACAGCAGACTACCGCCATGGTGTCCGTGTAAAAACAGACACGCCTGTTTCGGAAACAGGGGCCCCATAAATTGATGGCTACAATAATAGGGAATAACTCCAGCAGTGTGATGTTGAAACACAAGCCCCGAGAACGCCAAGAGTCAGGCCACGGTGCTGCGCACCACTCATAGCCTAATATGGCCCCAAAACCGGTGGACCCAGCAGCATCCGTGAATAAGGACAAATCAGGAAAATAAATTTCCAAAGTTTAGTAACAAGTGTGGCCGTTATACTGGGCCAAAAAGGAATTCCAGACATGTAAATCCAATTTTAGCTGCTTGGTCAACTGGATGTGGTGAGAAGGCTTTTTAGCATCGCGCGTTGCCAGTGATAGTCGGCGGGAAAAAACGCGAGCCATCGGCATGATGCGACATGCAAATCCCAATAACTCCTGCATTTGTCGTAGCGTAATTTATCGCTTCGTAGGCGAAAAACCATCAAGTTGGTATCAATCTCGATACCTAAAAACGTGATAATTGTCACCGGGCCAACCGTTTTATCCTCAGAGAGGGGAACAGTAAATCGAGCCATGAAAAAACGAAATGTATCCAGGAGATATTGGCATTTCCTAGAATTGCCAGCGGAAACAAATAGGAAATCGTCTAAGTAATGGATAATATTTTGTGAGCCCGTTTCAAAACGGATGACCCATTCCAAAAAGGTGCTAAACAGTTCAAAATAATGGCACGATATAGAGCAGCCCATCGGTAGGCATGTGTCATAGTAATAGACGTCGTCCACCATACAGCCTAATAGGTGATAGCAATCAGGATGTACAGGGAGTAAGCGGAAAGCCGCTTCAATGTCTGATTTGGCAAACAACGCGCCAATTCCAGCCCGGCTAACTAAAGCTACCGCCCTATCAAATGACACATAGGACACCGAGGAGTCCTCCTTGGAGATACCATCATTCACCGAGGAACCCTTTGGAAAGGACAAGTGATGTATCAATCGAAATGATCCTGGCTCTTTTTTAGGGATAAGGCCTAAAGGGGAAATACATATGTTTTTAAAAGGGGGGGGGGCATAATGGCCCTATTATACGTCCCAAAGTGACTTCTTTAGCTAATTTGCTTCTTAATTGATCTGGGTTATCCTTTGCTGACTTAAAATTATCCGAAATTGTGGGTAGTGGAGGAAAATAAAACGGAATGAAAAAACCTGACGTGAAACCGAAACATAGTTGGGCGGCCGCTTGCTCATTGGGGTTTGGTCTAGCCACGGGGACATCGCGTGCATGCTCACCGGGGTCTTTCCCTCCAGCTGAAGTGTGGGCTTTGTGTACTGAAGCCTGGCGCTCACATCAGACAGCGGCGTGTGAGCCTCCGCAAACGGAACACCCGTGCTTGTATTTACAGAGGGCGAAAAATTTACAATGGCCTTCGTTGTACAACCAGCAGGCTCCTGGCCTGCGCACGGCCACTGCACCGTGCATATTTGCTGAGGGGGCAGTGGCCGCGAGGTGAAAGGGTTGTGTTCTTTGTGACATCGTAAGGCGGAGCCATAAATCTGCTGCTTTTACCCCCCAACCTATATCTGGTTGTAAAGCTAACGTTCGGCGGAACTCTTCATTGTACCGCCACCATGCAGTACCGCTGTGCGCCTTAAATGCACTATAAATAGAGTCCATGTACACAAAGAGGTCTGCCGAGAGTTCCGGGTGACGCTGAGCCATGGTGTAAACCAAGACTGCGAATGCTTGTATCCAATTACCTATGGTACAAGCTACCTTTGGCTTGCGGTCTATAAACTGTTCAGCATTAGGTCGCCGCTCTTTGTCCACCGTATGCTGATCCACAGAAATTAGTGACCAAATGTCTATGTACTGGTTAGCCCATATTTTGTTTTTGGTGTCATCATCTAGGTGGGCCCCTAATGGCGTTAATCCACAAAATATAGATTCTTTATGGTCGCTAGGTTTGGACTTACTGGACAGAGTAGCCTCCGTGGCGGGCTGTGTCAGGGAAGAACCGTGGTCTAATTGTGCTAGAAAGGCCCTAAGAGCAGGAACTAAACCTTTGGCTGCTGTGTCCGTGCCCCAGGCCCCAGTAAAATTGTACTCACCGGTAGATGGATTCTGTTGTGTGGGAGCGACTAAACTCGCCTGAGGAGTAGTTGTTGGAACCGCGCTGGCTGACTCCGCCACACGGGAAGACCTTCGTGACTGATGTCTGGGGGCCCGCACACTACGAGAACGTGACCTGCCGGAGTCCGAACCGCAGGAGCTCAACTCTGAAGACGAAGGCGACCGCCACCGCACCGATCTTGACCGCGTCGAACGGCTACTCCGGCTATGGGTGCTGGAGAAATGGCGGGAACGGCGGCAACGGTGAGATTCCGACCTGCGCCTTTCTCGGCGGTCGTGGGTAACAGCAGGTCAGCAGGTGATATATGTCTGGAAGACTGACGTGGGGCAGGCTCCTGCCCAGGAGGAGCGGTAGCCGGAAGGGTCATCTGTAGGTTGGCAGATGTATTTGGGATGTGAAGTGGGGGGGTTGACTGTACCAAAGGTGGGGGAGGGGGAACATAACTAGTAAGCAGCTGCATTGGGGGGGCTGGAGGCGGCATAATCTGTCCTGCAGATTGTGGGTGCAATGCTGCTACAGTCGCCGCAGTACTAGAGACAGCCTCCCCCATAAGGGCCTCTTCATTAGGGGCAATAGCCTGCAGCTGCGGCAATAGCGTTATCGCCTCCTCAGCAGAGGAGTGCTCGCTGTGCCGATTCCCCATACTGGCTAGTGCAGAGCAAACAGGAAGGAGGGGCTGGGACTCGGCCGGCGGGAACTGAATCTGCAGTTCCCGCGACACCGGAAGTTGGGGAGCGGTGGGCGTGGCCTGCGGACGTGCAGGCCGAAGCGCTGGAGTCCTCTGAACACTGGAGGCAGGAGGATCACTGCGCTGCTGCTGGCGCCGTCTCCTGGTGCGGCGAGGTACTGGGGCAGGAGAGGGGCTGAGACGGGCGGGTGGGCGGAAGTTTCTGGTGGGCCGCCTGCCACCCGGCCGCTCCGGTAGTTGTGCGCTAGGGGTGGGCATGGAGATTGATGGCTGGGGCGCTTGTAAGCCCGCCATCAGGGGGGACAGAAAAGCCGGGCCCTCCGATCGAAAATGTGCAGCAAGTGCTGCAAACAGCTGTTCCTCTGTGGCCATACCTGCTGCCTGCTGGTGCCGTAGAGAAAGAGGCCGGAACTTGCCTCATTCCCCTATTTAACCCTCCCCTGGCCCCTACCATCTATAACCGCCAATCAGGGGGCAGGGGAGGATACCCTGGGTCGCCTGGGAAACACAATGAGCAGTACAGCTCAGTCTGGAGGAACACACCACTTTATTTTGGTAACTTTGACCATACCCACAAGCTGCTAGATGCTGACAGCTTTAACCCTTCTGCTTCTGTCTCCACAGTCTATGCCGCCTTCATATACCCCCCTCTGCGCCACCTAGTATATCACCCTCAAGCAGTAATTTTGTGGACACAGGTATATGGAAAACCTCTACCACTATTTTGTGGAAGCTGATAGATCGCAGCCCTTAATCAGTATTTTCTGGAAGCATACAAATGCACATAATATACTTTTTTTATGTTAGAAAGTATATTATAGGTATATCACACCCCTCTGTGAATCACACCTATCGATAGCACAATGTTACCAGTCCTTAACCACCTCCCGTCCGACGTTGACTATAAACGTCCGGGAGGTGGATCTCTATTTCTGAATGGACGTTCCAGAACGTCTGTTCAGAAACTGCAGCTGCACGCTAATCGTGCAGCTGCTGATCGGGTTGCCCGCTGTCAGTGACAGCAGGGCAACCCAGAGAGAAGGCAGGGACAGTGCCCAGGTGTTCCTGCCTTCTGGATTGCTGCATACACAGCGCTCACCGAGCGCTGTGTATGCAGAGCAGGAAGCGATATGCGCTTCCTGTTCCGACCCGGCGGTCATGTGACCGCCGGGACCGGAGAGTGCAGGAGCTGTGTGAGGTCTTTCACAGACCTCGATCAGCCCTGCACTGAGGCTGTACAGCGTTGTATTGCGCTGTACAGCCTCTCTGGGGCAGTGTATTTCTCCTGTAACTGGGGCTACTATGTCAGCCCCAGTTACAGGAGAAATCAACAGTGAAAAAAAAAAGAAAAAGTGAAGTAAATGTCCCCCAGAGGTCTTGAATGACCTTATAGGGGACGAAAAGTGTAAAAAAATAAATAAAAAATAAAGTGTTAAAAAAAAAAAGGTTTCACATGTAAAAAAAAAATTCCCCAAGTAAGGAATAAAAAAAAAATGTTAAAAATAGAAAAAATAAAATAAAATAGACATATTTAGTATTGCCGCGTCCGTGACAGTCGGCTCTATAAATATATCACATAATCGACCCAGATAAACACTGTAAAAAATAAAAATAAATAACTGTCACCTTACATCACAAAAAGTGCAACACCAAGTGATCAAAAAGGCGTATGTCCCACAAAATGGTACCAATAAAACTGTCACCACATCCTGCAAAAAATGAGCCCCTACATAAGAAAATCTCTCAAAAAATAAAAAAAAACTATAGCTCTCAGAACATGGACACATTAAAACATAATTTTTTTGTTTAAAAAATGCTATAATTGTGTAAAACTTAAATAAATAAGAAAAAGTATACATATTATGTATCGCCACGTCCGTAAAAATCTGCTCTATAAAAATCTCACTTGACCGAACCCCTCAGGTGAACGCTGTAAAAATAAATAAAATAAAATAAAAAAATAAAATAAAAAATAAAAACTCTGCTAAAACAACCAATTTTTTGGTCACCTTTCCCCATAAAGTGTTATAATGAATGATCAAAAAATCATATGTACCCAAAAATAGTACCAATAAAACTGGCACCTTATCCCCTAGTTTCCAAAATGGGATCACTTCTTGGGAGTTTCTACTGTAAGGGTGCATCAGGGGGGCTTCAAATGGGAAATGGCATCTAAAAACCATGTGGAGTTCCTTTTATTCTGCGCCCTGTGCCCATACAGCAGTTTATGACCACATGTGGGGTGTTTCTGTAAACCGCAGAATCTGGGTAATAAATATTGAGTTTTGTTTGGCTTTTAACCATCGATGTGTTAAAGAAAAAATTGGATTAAAATGGAAAATCTGCCCAAAAAGTGAAATTAAAAAATTTGATCTCCATTTTCCTTTAATTCTTGTGGAACGCCTAAAGGGTTAACAAAGTTTGTAAAATCGGCTTTAAGTAACTTAAGGGGTGTAGTTTCTACAATGGGGTCATTTATGGGGGTATCCACTATCTACCTTCTAACGTCCTAAAAAAATAAAATGACATTTCCAAAATGATGCCAACATAAAGTAGACATATGGAGAATGTTAAAGAGGACCTTTCACTCGTATACAAACTAAAAACTAACTCTATCTGTGGCCAGTCTATGAGCTGTGTGCTGCGATTGGCCAGCACTGCAGCAAGGGACACGCCTCCTACAAAAAATCAGTCCAATACAACAGACGGAGCTGAGACACCGGAGCCTATACCGGGCGAACGGAGCGGCGCCCAGGCATACTAGTAAGTGCAGGGGGGCCCCTGGGCGCCGCTCTGCCCACAGGTATAGTTAGTTTTTAGTTTGTATACGAGTGAAAGGTCCTCTTTAAGTAATAAATATTTTTTGAGATACACTTTCTGTTTTAAAAGCAAAGCAATTGAAATTTAGAAAATTGCTAATTTTTCAAAATTTTGGGTAAATTTGGGATTTTTTCATAAATAAAGGTGAAATATATTGACTCAAATTTATGACTATCATGAAGTACAATGTGTCACGAGAAAACATTCTCTGAATGACTTGGATAAGTAAAGGCGTTCCAAAGTTATTACCACATAAAGTGAGATATGTCTGTTTTGCTAAATTTGGCTTGGTCAGGAAGGGGGCAAATGGCCCAGATGGGAAGTGGTTAAAATGACTTTTGTGGCCCTATTAGCTAGCGTTTGGTGTCCCTAACAGCCTGTCCCTGCTCCACAAAGCAACCTTTCCCTACACTGGCAAAAGACAGAATGTAAAATGGCTGACAGATCGGGTTCTTTTTATAGGGTGGTGGTGTGTCCATGTGCTGAAATGTCTCAATTAGCTGTCCTGTCCCTGTCATGGGTCAAAGTTCGGCGCAATGCAAAAAAATTGTGTTCGCATGTTCGACGAATCGCGAACGAGCAAAGTTCACCACAAAACGACCGCCGGGCGAACCGCAAGGCCATCTCTGGTCACTATATTGATGATAATGGCACACACATTTCCTTATATTTTCTCTCCTCCGGCTGCCTGTCAGATCTGCAGCTGCTCCCTCCTTCTCCTCCACACTGACAGGGGTGGGGGGGAGCTGCTTTAGCTGCTCATATCTCTGGTTTGGTACCAGCTAAAGATTTGTATTGGCTGAAAACTGACATTTCAAGCTTTCTGACAATACCAGAATGACAGCAATATGTTCAGTACAGGGGAAGATATCGCTGATACAAATCAGGATGCTGTAAATGACGCTGAATGTGAAAATAAAAGCAGGCTTTACCCGCCATTATTCCCGACTCAGTTTCTAACAGTGATTTCTCCTCTGTTAGGCCTCATGCACACGACCGTTGTGTGCATCCGTGGCCGTTGTGCCGTTTTCCGTTTTTTTTCGCGGACCCATTGGTCCGTGGAAAAATTGAAAAATGCACCGTTTTGCAGCCGAGACCGTGATCCGTGTATCCTGTCCGTCAAAAAAATATGACCTGTCCTATTTTTTTGACGGACAACGGTTCACGGACCCATTCAAGTCAATGGGTCAGTGAAAGAACACGGATGCACACAAGATTGGCATCCGTGTCCGTGGCCGTAGGTTACTTTCATACAGACGGATCCGAAGATCCGTCTGCATAAAAGCTTTTTCATAGCTGAGTTTTCACTTCGTGAAGGGGTTAATTGTGCTATCATAGCCCCCTGTAAGAGATCCGGGCTGCCAGGCCCTCCCCAGTTTAAAGCACACTGCCACCAATGCTATTACAAAAGAGGGAGGGAGGGGGGGCGGGGGCCGCACACTGCCACCAATGCTATTACAATAGAGGGAGGGAGGGGGGGGGGCGGGGGCCGCACACTGCCACCAATGCTATTATTACAAAAGAGGGAGGGAGGGGGGGCGGGGGCGCACACTGCCACCAATGCTATTATTACAATAGAGGGAGGGAGGGAGGGTGGGGCGCACACTGGCCACCAACGAGTTAACTACAGGGGAGGGAGGGGGGGCCCACTGGCCACCAATGAGTTAAAAACAGGGGGGGGAGGGTCTGCCCCCTGCTGCCTGGCAGCACCTGCCAGGCAGCAGGGGGCAGTCATGTACACAGTTTTTTTGTATATTCTAACCTGAAGCGCCCCCATCACCTCTGTATTAGAATATACTGTCGGATCTGAGTTTCACGATGTAGTTCATATCCGACAGTATATTCTAACATAGAGGCGTTCCCATGGTGATGGGAATGCTTCAAGTTAAAATATACCATCGGATTGGAGAAAACTCCGATCCGATGGTATAAAAGAACTCCAGACTTTACATTGAAAGTCAATGGGGACGGATCCGTTTGAAATGGCACCATATTGTGTCAACATCAAACGGATCCGTCCCCATTGACTTGCATTGTAATTCAGGACGGATCCGTTTGGCTCCGCACGGCCAGGCGGACACCAAAACAACTTTTTTTTCATGTCCGTGGATCCTCCAAAAATCAAGGAAGACCCACGGACGAAAAAATGGTCACAGATCACGGACCTACGGACCCAGTTTTTGCGGACCGTGAAAAAATACTGTCGTGTGCATGAGGCCTTACTTGGACTTTAGCTGTCATTCTGGTCTTGTATGAAAGCCTTCAAACAAGACCAGTAGCATGTTTCTAGCTGCTACCATCCACGAGAAAGCAGCATCTATAGCAGCCCCCCCCCTCCACTTTCTGCCCGGTACTCAGGGCTGTGCTCCTCCTCCCAGTGCTCTCCCCGCAGTGTCGGACTGGGGTCCCTAGGGCCCACCAGTAAAATGTATTTTAGGGCCCACCGTACGGATACATTCCAATATAATAAATAATCCAACCAGTTTTTTATATGAACATAGGCTGGTGGAGGTTCTGTACATTGAATATATGTATGTAGTGCAGTAAGTCTAATGTGTAATGTGCCACTTGTGCAGGGGGTGGGAGACTAGGGGCCCACTTTGCCCAGGGGCCCACCGGGGATTCACCTGTACCCCTGTGGGCCAGTCCAAGCCTGTCTCCCCGTCTCATGTTTATCAGAGAGGAGACTGCTGCGCGTGACAACGCTGTGAGGAGAGGCTGCTCAATGTGAAAGTGGCACATTTCTGGGTGTTATTATGAGATGAAACTGAAAGACTAAATTCGGGTATTTCACACTAGCGTTTTTCTTTTCCCACACTGAGTTCTGTCATAGGGGCCCAATTCCGGAAAAGAACTGATCAGTTATATCACCGTGCATTCTGAATGGAGAGAAATCCGCTCAGGACGCATCAGGATGTCTTCAGTTCAGTCTTTTTGACTGATCAGGACAAAGATAATTCAGCAGCATGATGCGGTTTTATCTCCGTCCAAAATTCCGGATCAGTTGCCGAAATCTGGATCCGGCATTAATTTACATTGAAATGTATTAGTGCCAGATCGAGCATTAAAAATACCGCAATGCCGGATCCGTTTTTCCGGTCTGCGCATGCACAGACCTTCAAAAATGTGAAAGAAAATAAATGCCGGCTCCATTTTTCTGGATGACACCAGAGCGAAGGATCCGGCATTTCAATGCATTTGTCATATGGATCAGGATCCTGATCCG
Source organism: Bufo gargarizans (assembly GCF_014858855.1). Lineage (NCBI taxonomy): Eukaryota > Metazoa > Chordata > Amphibia > Anura > Bufonidae > Bufo > Bufo gargarizans. Next base: position 684,707,122 of record NC_058081.1, on the reverse strand, counting down.
TCTGACAAATGCCATCAGTTTACATGCGGTTCGACGGGTCCGGCAGGCAGTTTCGGGGATGGAACTGCCAGCCGGAATCCTCTGTCGCAAGTGCGAAAGTGCCCTAATAAAGCACAAAATCATTTATACAGCAGGGTGGACTATACCACTAGGGTATAAAAAATGAAGCGGCAGTTACACTTTAATGATCTCTCAGAAGTTCACTGTGATAAGATGAAGGGAGCGTTGCTTACTGAAGGTACCTTTACACGAGGCGATTATCGTGTAAATTATCGAGCGAAACTGCAAATTTATCGAGCAGTGTAAAAGCAATGAGCGACGGAACAACAATCGGTAAATTTCTCACTGGTTCGATAATTGACGTGGGCACAAAGATCATCGTTGGACGTTAACGATTTCATACGTGTAAATAGGAATCATTCTGCAGCCTCGATGAAGCCTCATTCACACGTCGGTCCTTCACGGACAGCACACGTTCCCATTCATTTTAATGTGTGTATACACTGTGAGACACTGCCTGGAAAAGTAGTAGAAAATCGTTTCTTTTATATACAATCAGGGGCGTAGCTATAGGGGGTGCAGAGGTAGCAGTCGCTACCGGGCCCAGGAGCCTGAGGGGCCCAAAGACCCTTGTGGCGCATAAGAAGACACTGGTATTATAGAAAGTGCATGCTGGTCAAATTACACTTCTAGCTGGAGAGAAGGGGTAGGTCAAGAATTTGGCATGGGGGGGGGTGTCATTTTTAAATTTTTGCCTTAGGCAGCACGAAGGCAATATCCTTCCCTGCGTCTGGCCACAAAGTACTAAGGGCAGGGGGGCCCAAGCTGAATTCCTGCACCAGGGCCCATGAGCCTTTAGCTACGATACAATGTACTAGGCTACAGGAAGTGGATATCTCAACTAGGAAAGCTGGGTGAGATATCAGACATCCAGGAAAGATGGGTTGCCTTAGGCCCCTTGATACGACCATATGGCTTTTTCAGTGTTTGCGGGCCGTTTTTAACACATCCGTTTTTCAGTTTTTTTGTTTCAGTAGTATTTCCGGTTCCGTTCCGTTTTTCCTTTTGGTTTCCGTTTTTTTTTTTCGTATCGCAAATGGCAACAGAAGCATAGCATATACAGTATACAGTAATTACATAGAAAAATTGGGCTGGGCATAAAATTTTCAATAGATTGTTCCGCAAAAACTGAACATATACGGAAGACATACGGATGCATTGCATATGCATTCAGTTTTTTTTTGCGGACCCATTGACTTGAATGGAGCCACAGAACGTGATTTGCGGGCAATAATAGGACATGTTCTCTCTTTCAACGGAACGGAAAAACGGAAATATGAAAATAGAAGGCATACAGAGTACACTCCATTTGTGGAACCATTAAAATGAATGTTTTCGTATACAGAAAGCAAAAAAGTGCCCGTAAACAAAAAAAAAATGTTTGTGTGCAAGAAGCCTTAGCAAAACATTGTTTGCTGAGGACTTTGGTTAATGGTGTTGTCGGGCCTGGAATTTTATGGAATGATGAGCAGGTTGGTAGTGGGGCTCCTCATTCCCTTCCTGTCCAGAACAGGTTTCCTATATACGTAGCTCTCAGCGAGGTGATGGAGCTCAGCTTATTTCTGGGCTATAACGATCCGAGCGTGTGTGTGGGGGGGACTGGTGGAATAGACTGTCTATCACCTTTACCGCTGAAGTCTGCTAAAATGACAAAAAGGACACTGTAAGTTTACTCTGTGTTGTGTCGTGCGGCTGGTAGTCGGCCGCCCGTATAGAAAGGGTGATCTTGTGTTTAGTGCTAAGCCGAGCAGGAATTTATTTTCTGTTTTTTCCTGAATGTAAAGGCCTTAGATTTTTGCTTGTGGATGAAAATAAAGAAAATGGGCAAATCCCTGTGTGAACTGTGCCATTGTGTCACTGTCTGACTGCTGTGCCTACCACCACTGAGCTGTAGTGTTGATCGGCACTTCGAGAATTTGCGAAGATGTAGAATATAGTGTTATATATTTGTAATTGCGAATATTCAAGATTTTTTTTTCCGACTGTAACCTCCCTTCTTGTTTGTGGGCCAATGAGAAGGCTGCAATATATTTGTCAGAGCTTAGCAACATCCCTAGCAACCAATAGGAAAGTTGCCTCCCCCTTACTATATAAGAACCGCCCCAGCAGCCATTTAGTTTTTTTGCAGTTCTGATAGAGAGAGCAGTGACATTGCTGTGCTCTGAGCTTTCATCTGGATCCTATTCCTTAGGCCTCATGCACACGACCGTTGTGTGCATCCGTGGCCGTTGTGCCGTTTTCCGTTTTTTTTCGCGGACCCATTGACTTTCAATGGGTCCGTGGAAAAATCGGAAAATGCACCGTTTTGCAGCCGTATTCGTGATCCGTGTTTCCTGTCCGTCAAAAAAATATGACCTGTCCTATTTTTTTGACGGACAATGGTTCACGGACCCATTCAAGTCAATGGGTCCGTGAAAGAACACGGATGCACACAAGATTGGCATCCGCGTCCGTGATCCTCTGTGAAAACTCATATCCGACAGTATATTCTAACACAGAGGCGTTCCCATAGTGATGAGGACGCTTCTAGTTAGAATATACTACAAACTGTGTACATGACTGCCCCCCTCCCTTCCCAGTTTTAATTTCATTGGTGGCCAGTGCGGCCCCCCCTCCCTCCCTCTATTGTATTATTTTCATTGGTGGCACAGTGTGCGCCCCCCCCCCCCGGCCCCCCCTTTCTCCCTCTATTGTATTATTTTCATTGGTGGCACAGTGTGCGGCCCCCCCGACCCCTTCATTGTATTATTTTCATTGGTGGCACAGTGTGCGGCCCCCCCGGCCCCCCCTCCCTCCCTCTATTGTATTATTTTCATTGGTGGCACAGTGTGCGGCCCCCCACCGGCCCCCCCTCCCTCCCTCTATTGTATTATTTTCATTGGTGGCACAGTGTGCGGCCCCCCCGGCCCCTTCATTGTATTATTTTCATTGGTGGCACAGTGTGCGGCCCCCCCGGCCCCCCTCCCTCCCTCTATTGTATTATTTTCATTGGTGGCACAGTGTGCGGCCTCCCATTCCCCCCCCCCCTATCATTGGTGGCAGCGGAGAGTTCCGATCGGAGTCCCAGTTTAATCGCTGGGGCTCCGATCGGTAACCATGGCAACCAGGGCGCTACTGCAGTCCTGGTTGCCATGGTTACTTAGAAAATTAGAAGCATCATACTTACCTGCTGCGCTGTCTGTGACCGGCCGGGAGCTCCTCCTACTGGTAAGTGACAGATCATTAAGCAATGCGACACACAGACCTGTCATTTACCAGTAGGAGGAGCTCCCGGCCGGTCACAGACAGCGCAGCAGGTAAGTATGATGCTTCTCATATTGCTAAGTAACCATGGCAACCAGGACTGCAGTAGCGTCCTGGTTGCCATGGTTACCGATCGGAGCCCCAGCGGGGGGGGGGAGAGGGGAGGCCGCACACTGTGCCACCAATGAAAATAATACAATAGAGGGAGGGAGGGGGGCTGGGGGGGATGCACACTGTGCCACCAATGAAAATAATACAATAGAGGGGGGGCCGGGGGGCCACACACTGGCCACCAATGAAATTAATACAATAGAGGGAGGGAGGGGGGCCGAGGGGGGTCTGCCCCCTGCTGCCTGGCAGCCCCTGATCTCTTACAGGGGACTATGATATGCACAATTAACCCCCCTCAGTGCGGCACCTGAGGGGTTAATTGTGCGGATCACAGCCCCCTGTAAGAGATCGGGTGCTGCCAGGCAGCAGGGGGCAGTCATGTACACAGTTCTTAGTATATTCTAACTTGAAGCGTCCCCATCACCATGGGAACGCCTCTGTGTTAGCATATACTGTCGGATCTGAGTTTCACGATCTAACTCATATCCGACAGTATATTCTAACATAGAGGCGTTCCCATGGCGATGGGGACGCTTCAAGTAAAAATATACCATCGGATTGGAGAAAACTCCGATCCGATGGTATATTAACTCCTGACTTTACATTGAAAGTCAATGGGGGACGGATCCGTTTGGCTCCGCACGGCCAGGCGGACACCAAAATGACTTTTTTTTCATGTCCGTGGATCCTCCAAAAATCAAGGAAGACCCACGTACGAAAAAACGGTCACGGATCACGGACCAACGGACCCCATTTTGCGGACCGTGAAAAAATACTGTCGTGAGCATGAGGCCTTATCCAATTACAATAGATAGTTAGTTAGCTTATATATATATATATATTACATATAGTCAGTGAGAAATAGTCAGTGTAGGTTAGATAGTGATACAGTGTAGCTGATAGGTACCAGTGCAGGGTGTTAGATAGTGTGATAGGGATTACTGTTTCTCACATCCATACGTACATGCTACAGACATAGTGCTGTGATGTCACAACAATACTTAGTGCACCAATCAGTAATATCTACTCAGACCTGATAAAATGTGAAGTTGCATGTATTGTACCAAAAAATATGCGCCTCATTAGTGCCGATTTGCGCTATCGTGAAAATAATGACTGGAGATCGCGAATTTAATGTGAATATTAAGCGAAAAACTCGCAAAATATTGCGCAAACGAATATTGCCTATGCCGCTCATGACTACTGAGCTGACCCCCACAACACACATCAGATTTTTACCACGGTCCGTGTTTTTAGCACGGAAACATGCTCTATTTATTCCATGTTCATGGATCCATCACGCCCTTTAGGCCTCTTTCACACGGGCGTTGCGGGAAAATGTGCGGGTGCGTTGCGAGAACATGCACGATTTTTCCGCGCGAGTGCAAAACATTGTAATGCGTTTTGCACTCGCGTGAGGAAAATCGGCATGTTTGGTACCCAAACCCGAACTTCTATGAAGAATCATGTGACGGACCATGTGATGACCGGAGTGACGTCACCGCAGGTCCTTTTCCTGCACACAGCAAAAAAGAAGACAGAAGAGATGCCGGCTGCGCGAGCAAGTAGATTAAGGTGAGTTTAATAATTTTTTATTTTTTTTAACCCCTCCAGCCCTATTTTGCTATGCATTCTGTATTCAGAATGCTATTATTTTCCCTTATAACCATGTTATAAGGGGAAATAATGATGATCGGGTCCCCATCCTGATCGTCACCTAGCAACCGTGCGTGAAAATCGCACCGCATCCGCACTTGCTTGCGGATGCTTGCGATTTTCACGCAACCCCATTCATTTCTATGGGGCCTGCGTTACGTGAAAAACGCACAAAAAGGAGCATGCTGCGATTTTCACGCAACGCGCAAGTGAAAATCACCGCTCGTGTGCACAGCCCAATAGAAATGAATGGGTCAGGATTCAGTGCGGGTGAAATGCGTTCAACTCACGCATCCGCGCGGAATTCTCGCCCGTGTGAAAAGGGCCTTATAGTCTATGGGTCCGTGAAAACCACAGATGCAACATGGATGTCATCCATGTTTCACAGATCATTAGGAAGAGATGCTTGGGAAAAAAAATTCAGCCGGATGACACACCGACCGCAAAAATCGTACACACGGACCCAACACGGATCCAACACGGACATTTTCTCAGAGGCGTCACTGACCGCCTTAACGGATTTAAACGAGGACGTGTGAATGAGGCTTTACAATAACATTTGTGTAAATGCAACTGTCTGCTTTACAAACGATGGAATATGTGATTGACATTTTGATTTTGTGAAGGATAATTGGCGCATCTAAAGGGTGATTGTTGAAACATTCACTACACCTAACGACTCGTTTGTCGCTCAGTCGTACCTATCATCGTCTCATGTAAAGGAACCTTAAGGCTCCATTCACACGTCCGCAAAATGGGTCCGCATCCTTTCCGCAATTTTGCGGAAAGTGTGCGGACCCATTCATTCTCTATGGGGACGGAATGTGCTGTCCGCATCCACATTTGCGGATCCGCACTTCCGCATCCGTGCTTCCGTTTCCGCAAAAAAATAGAACATGTCCTATTCTTGTCCGCAATTGCGGACAAGAACAGGCATATTCTATTATGTCGGCAATGTGCGGTCCGCAAAATGCGGAACGCACATTGCCGTTTTCCGTGTTTTGTGGATCCGTGTCTCCGTGTATCCGCAAAACACATTGCGGACGTGTGAATGGAGCCTTAGTTAATGTTTTTGGCGAGATTACTAATTACATGTGTTTGGTTTTCGAAAGAGACTCCAAATATTAATTTGTGGCTCAATATAGTGAAGACAGTGAAGCGATAGGAATGTATCCTTTATAATGAAAGAAACAACTTGGAAAAGTGAAAAAAATATCAGTTGTTCTTTTTGTTTTTTTGTTTAGTTTTTTTGGGCGATTGTCCTATGTAGGTGCTCTTTTTTTGCGGGATGAGGTGACGGTTAGATTGGTACTATTTTGGGGGCATGCGCCTTTTTGATCGCTTAGTGTTGCACTTTTAGTGATGCAAGGTGACAAAAATTGGCTTTTTTGACACTGTTTTTACTTAATTTTTTTTCTGATGTCTATCGGCTGGGGTGGATCATGTGATATATTTATATAGCCGGCCGTTACGGACGCAGCAATATCTAATATGTGTGTGTTTAATTTTTTATTTATTATAAAATTAGGGGAAAGAGGCATTTTTACTTTTTTTAACTTGAAACTTTTTTTTTATTGAAAACACTTTTTATAACTTTTTTTTTTAAACTTGTTTTCTGTCCCACTCTGGGACTTTAACCTTTGGGGGTCTGGTCCCCTCTGCAATGCATTACAATACATCAGTATTGTAATGCATTGCCTGTTAGTGTATGAAACTGAGTCATACATTAACAGGTTGCCTAGGAGACGGGCCTGAGGCTGGATCTCCTCGGCTCCCATAGAGAGCAGGTCCCGATGCCGTGCAAGGCATTGGGCAGCCTCTGCACCGCATCGGGCTACCTTCTCACCCATCGGGGACTCGATGGGCTCCCTCAACCACAAACAACTTCTATGTCGCGGTCAGCGCAGACCGCGGCATAGAAGGGGTTAATCCGCAGCGATCGCCGATACGAGGGGGTCACAGGACCCCCCTCGGCATTGTCACAGTGTGCCTGCTGAATAATTTCAGCAGGCACCCCCCTCCGACCACCGCCCGCTGCGAGTCGGTGATCGGAAATACACAGAGCGTACCTGTACGCCCTGTGTCCTTAAGGACTCGGACATCAGGGCGTACAGGTAAGAGGCTAAATGATAAAAAAATAAAAAAAGAAGTTGAATCACCACGCAAATATGTCCCATTTATTGAAGAAACAATTATTTAGTGACACTGACTGTGGACTTTGGAATGTAAATTAAATTACACCATTAAAAAAATACAACTTATCCTGAAAAAATAAGCCTCAGGACGGCGATACGGCCAGAAACTGCTGCGCGGTTACCTGCCCCTCTTTTACCTCTAATAGGCTCCAGGACTAGGTCAGAGGATGTCTTTAGGGCCAGACACACATGAGTGAGTTGAATGCGATAAACTTGCATCATGTGTCAGTGAGAGTTCCCATTCTGTCCTCCACTCCTCTGATAGCATCGGACAGTATTATACTGATTTATAATGCTGTGTAACCCTGAGAGTCCTGAAAACTTTTGTATTACACTGACAGAAATACAGTACAGACCAAAAGTTTGGACACACCTTCTCATTCAAAGAGTTTTCTTTATTTTCATGACTATGAAGGCATCAAAACTATGAATTAACACATGTGGAATTATATACATAACAAACAAGTGTGAAACAACTGAAAATATGTCATATTCTAGGTTCTTCAAAGTAGCCACCTTTTGCTTTGATTACTGCTTTGCACACTCTTGGCATTCTCTTGATGAGCTTCAAGAGGTAGTCATCTGAAATGGTTTTCACTTCACAGGCGTGCCCTGTCAGGTTTAATAAGTGGGATTTCTTGCCTTATAAATGGGGTTGGGACCATCAGTTGCGTTGTGGAGAAGTCAGGTGGATACACAGCTGATAGTCCTACTGAATAGACTGTTAGAATTTGTATTATGGCAAGAAAAAAGCAGCTAAGTAAAGAAAAACAAGTGGCCATCATTACTTTAAGAAATGAAGGTCAGTCAGTCAGCCGAAAAATTGGGAAAACTTTGAAAGTAAGGGCTATTTGACCATGAAGGAGAGTGATGGGGTGCTGCGCCAGATGACCTGGCCTCCACAGTCACCGGAGCTGAACCCAATCGAGATGGTTTGGGGTGAGCTGGACCGCAGAGTGAAGGCAAAAGGGCCAACAAGTGCTAAGCATCTCTGGGAACTCCTTCAAGACTGTTGGAAGACCATTTCAGGTGACTACCTCTTGAAGCTCATCAAGAGAATGCCAACAGTGTGCAAAGCAGTAATCAAAGCAAAAGGTGGCTACTTTGAAGAACCTAGAATATGACATATTTTCAGTTGTTTCACACGTGTTAATTCATAGTTTTGATGCCTTCATAGTCATGAAAATAAAGAAAACTCTTTGAATGAGAAGGTGTGTCCAAACTTTTGGTGTATACTGTATATTGCTGTGCAATCCTGCCAGTGGAGCGGAAGGAGGCCAGAATGGACGTCTTACTGACAAACGCCGCGAGTTTGTCGCATTTAACTCTCCCGTGTGCGTCTGGCCTAACAGTACAGATGGAAGGAAGGGGTTAGGTTGAGAATTTGACATAGGGGGTGCAGTTTAAATTTTTGCCTCAGGCAGCCGAAAGATTGGTGGCCTTACCCTTGCCACAAAGCACTGAGGGAAGGGGGGCCCAAGCTGAACTCTTGCAGCAGGGCCCATGAGCCTCTAGCTAAGCCCCTGCTTAAGAGGTTAGTAAAGCTCTGTCTATTATATGTCCTTATGTAAATCTAGGAGAAGTACAGTGTATAATGTCAGAAGGGAAATACATTATTTCATACTTTGCCTAAATATATATATTTGTTTAAAGTAACATTCTATTAAGCTTTTTACTTGTCCCACTCAAGTGCTTCTTCAGATAACTGATATAATGCTGATAAGCAGGGCGTAATAGGAGGGCTAAAATGGCAAATAAAGGTTGTGTTCACATCTTCATTAGAGATGACCCGGCAGCCTGATCCGGCATAAATACCACCTTTCAGCCGGACAAAAACCATTGCATGTGGTGGTATTTGTTCAGATGAAATTCGGCATTTATGCTTGAAAGCAGCAGGTATTCGGCCGGAGCCGATTATAGCCAATAGGGGTCCAGCGGTGATCTGCTGAAACCAGTAATGCCATATCCGGTGAACACCGGCAGGTCGTTCTCTGCCAGAAGACCCTGCCATAAACATTCACAGGAGATGTGAACACAGCTTTAGGGGCAATTGTTAAGTTCAGAGGGAACGGGGAGGGTTATAACGGGATCTTTTCTTAATATGAGGGAAGCCAAATTGAACAGAAGTCAACAGCAGAGTCTATCTCTGTGTCAGGTGGAGTGGCTTCTAAGACTCCAGCACTGCAAAGCAACCGTACTAACCACAAAGCTACCATCCCGTCCTTCATGTGGAGCTATTCCATTCATACAGTACAGTTTTCAGCGCCATCCAACCCCGAGTAATGATTGTAATAAGAGATCATTTATATATTTTCAGGTTACGCTCTCTTGTGCACAGAATGTTCTTCTGGTTCTTCCACTACATGCTCAGGTGGCAGCGTGACTTGTTCTTCTGGTTTTCAGTGTGGATCGAAATATCAAGAGGCCACCACTGGTGAGTTATGATTAAATTTAATAATTTGTCCTTTTTTTATTACATTTATTTTCTGTTCTTTTACAGGAAATTCTTGTTGCAGAATAAGGCCTCATGCACACGGGTCCGCAATACATGGACACCGGCCATGTGCACCCTGCATCATGGATGCGGACCCAATCACTTGAATGGGTCCTCAATCCGGAAGGTGGATGCGGAACGGAGGCACGGAACCCCACGGAAGCACCGCGCAGTGCTTCCGTGGGGTTTCTGTCTGTGCTTCCGCACCACAAAAAAGTGGTGCATGCACTACTTTTTTCCGGTGTGGACTGACAGATGCGGATCGAGGACCCAATTCAAGTGAATGAGCACAGAGCAGAGCAGGGGGGCATTTTTGTGAGAACAGGTGTATTTTAGACTCAGGTGGACCATCCAAGAGCAAGGAGGATTGCCTCTGACTACCAATGCACCATGAGGGATATTTATCATACTGATGTAAAGTAGAACTGGCCCCCCTAGAAACCAATCACATTCCACCTTTCATTTTCCAAAGGAGCTGTGAAAAATGAAAGATGGAATCTGATTGGTTGCTATGGGCGACTAAGCCAGTTCTACTTTACACCAGTTTGATAAATCTCCCGCAATGTGTGTAGGCTAGTCCAAGACGCTTACTGCCATTGTACAGAAATAAAGAACCAGAGAGAGTAAAAGGGTTCAACTGTTTTAACCCTACGTTATGCATTTGTTTCAAGATTAGTTAAGGACTCCAATTTCTCATGAACCAATGTCATACGATATTGTGAGATGCCAGAAAAATAATTGGCAGAATAGAATGATAACGTACAGAATGATGTTCCAGCAGGAACTCTAAGGGCTCATGCACACAGCTGTTATGCGGCCGTTCCGTGCTTTGGGGACCGCAATTTGCTTTCCCCAACGCACAGGCAACATCCGTGCGGTGGCCGGGACGGATCGAGAACCATTCAGTCCGCACAGTAAAAAAATTAGAACATCTCCCGGATTGCGGAGCCATTCAAATGAATGGGTCAGCATCCATAATGTCCGCAATACGGCCACGACTGGGCAACGGTCTTGTGCATGAGCCCTAAGGCAGACTCCGTTTACCCCACCCCATATCCCAATTGAACCAAAAGTATTGGTCCAGACTAACTTTTTTTCATCAGCAATTTAGACTAAATAGTTTTCTGACACGTAGACAAATGTTTGGTGCACAGACGGAATTTGAATGTAAATCTGCCGCAGGATTTAAAATACTCCACATTTCTGAAGGTCGATGTGCCAGTAAATTTGTCAAAAAAGGCCTACATGTCCAGGCAATTTTTTTGTGATTTTGTGCATGTGGTGGTTTAGTGACCCTAACTTTATTATTTGCTTAACTTAGAAAATAATTTTTCAGATGTTTTTTTTTTTTACTTCACACTTAGGACTTTTATTAGCATTGTTTTTTTTATTTTTATAAATTCTTTATTTTTCATTTTTATAGAGTTAAGCAACATATATGCATTGATATGACATAAGAGAAAGATGCATTAATGATACATATTATATAGTCGTATCTTGGCAATCAAAACATGTTATTCAATTACGAGTACATGTACATACATGAGTCTGATTTATTATCAACAAGAAAAGTTGGCCTCCTTCAACACTCTGGTACATGCATAAAAGCGCAAACATTCTTCACTTCAGAGTATCTAGGTTGCTTCTTACTAAGACTCTGTATGAGGAATAAAGTAATAGATAAGATAGTTAGGAAAGAGAGAGAAGAAGAGTGAAAGATTAAGATAAAGGTGGGGAACTGAGAGAAAAAGTGTGAGGAAGGGGGGGGGAAGGGGTTAGGGATATCGCAATTCAGGTCCTGGAGTTAAAGTAAACGTCGGTCAAGGCTCAGGGCTCACCTTCGCCAGAGATCTCCAAGGACTCCATCATTTTTCGTATTTATCATGTGTCCTTTCAATCCAGCTGGACATTTCTTCAAACCTACAAATTTTAGTCATCTTGGCCATCATTTCTTGTGTGGAAGGGGGGTTGACATCAAGCCAATGTAGGGGGATCAATGCTTTTGCTGCCGCTATAATATGTGAGACCAGATTATTTTTAGAAGGGGAATATTGAGACGTTGGGAGTGCAAGTGCCACCATTTCTAAGGTGAGATTAAAACTGGGGGATGTAAGCTTCCTGATTAGTGATTCTGTTTCACTCCAATAGGTCTTGATTTTCTGACAATTCCACCAGATGTGCGAGAGGGAGCCTACTCCATCACCACATCTCCAGCATTCTCTGGTAGGCGCCAGGCCCCTTTTGTATAGAAAGTCGGGTGTTTTATACCACCTTGAAAGAAGCTTAAAATGGTTCTCCTGTAATCGGGAGCAACGGGAGAAGCCATGAGAGCTTCTTAATATTCGCCTTACCTCTGCATCGGTTAACACCCTGTTCAGCTCCTTTTCCCAATCTTTGATGTATTGAGGTCTTGACTGTTCACCCTCACCTCCAACCACCGGGTAGAGCTTTGACACTTTCTTTGCAGAGGAAAGAGGCGACAACACTAGTTTTTCAAACTCAGTTAAGGACCTCTGGAGAGGGTACTTCGCTGTCAACTCCCCACACACAGCTTTGATATGAGATTTTGCTAGAAAAAAGCCTGGGGATTCAGTAGTCGAGCGCGGGAGAGCAGCTAAGATGGAAGTTTCCATGTTTGGGGTGATTTCACCTAATTTGACCGATGGTAGGGAATTCCATACCTGTAGTTTTCCTAAGTTGTCATGATTTAGGAGATCCGGTAGTAGGCTCACTGGGAGCAGAGGAGATGGGTCAGGGCCAGTTTCTCTTTCAGTTCTTTCCAGATCTTACTGAGGCTACACATCAAAGGATCTATTGTTTTGTCATTATGTATGTTTCTATCTGGTAGCCATAAATGTTTCTGAAAACATTTTCCTACACTATAGCTACATTTTGCTTGGACATCTGGTTGTCTTTTGGGATCAACCATTTCAAGCCACCTATTGAGCTGTATCGCTTTGTAGTATCTGGATATATCTGGCAGACCAAGTCCTCCTTTCTCTTTATGTCTAGTTAGTATTTCGTGTGATATCCTAGGCCTTCTACCATTCCATAAGAACCTAAAGAACATACTCTTAATACTCTGTAGGAAAGACTTAGGAAGCCAGATCGGTACCAATTGCGTGGTATATAGGACTTTCGGCATAACATACGCTTTCAGGACGTTTTTCCTTCCCATCCAAGAGAGATAGGGGAGGTTATAGGTGTGTAGCAAGTGCTGAATGTCCTTCAAGAGTGGGATGTAGTTGTGCTGGTATAGGTCGTGGGTACTACTAGGTATTGAGATCCCTAAGTATTTAATTGGCCCTTTGGTCCATTGAAATGGGAGTCGAGCCCTCAAGGGGGCATTTTGGAATTGGGTAGAGAAACATTCATTATCTCTGATTTAGAGTGATTAACTTTGAAGTCTGATAAAGAGCTGTATTCATCTATTTTCCCTATCAGCGGGGTTAATCCCTTCTCCGGTTCCCTGATCAGAAACAATAAATCATCTGCAAACGCAGTACATTTTAGTTCTCTCTCGCCATATTTAATTCCTTGGATTTCAGGGGATTGTCTGACCAGTTGTAAGAGTGTCTCTGCTACTAGGATGAACAGTGAGGGGGACAGGGGACATCCCTGCCTAGTTCTATTAGATATGTCAAAGGATGGAGAAAGCGTGCCGTTTACCTTCAACCTGGCGTATGGGTTTTTATATAGTGTGAATATCGCTCTTATAAAAACGTCCGGAAAGGCGAAACATTGTAGCGTCTGTTTCATGTACAGCCAATTAACTCTGTCAAACGCTTTTTCAGCGTCAATACTTAACAGAGCTAAGGGTATCTTCTTTTTATGTGCCAAATGTATAGCGTGGAATATCCTGCGGAAGTTGTCTTTTCCCTCCCGGCCCTGAACAAAACCAGACTGTTCCTGTCCTATCAAGCCAGGTAGCAACTTGCTTAGTCTGCAGGCTAAAATCTTGGCCCATAGTTTTAAATCCAAGTTCAAGAGGGAAATGGGGCGATAGCTGCCGCAATTCAGGGGGTCTTTACCCTCTTTAGGTATTAAGGTGACGTAAGATTCAAGCGTCTGCTTAGGTAGGGAATGTCCCTGCATGAGCGCGTTACACACATCTGTGAATTTGGGGATGAGGATGTCTTGAAACTTTTTATAATATAATAGAGGTAGGCCATCAGGTCCCGGGCTTTTCCCCGGGGGGAAAGTATTTAGGGTGCTACTTATTTCTTCAGCTGATATTGGTCTAACTAGGTGACTTGATTCTTCTGGTGTTATAGTCGGGAGGTGGAGGGATTCTAAAAAAGTTTTTATGCGTTTCTCCCTCTGGAGTTCCTCTTCTGGGGCACCCGCTTGGTTTAGGTTGTATAGTTTTGAATAAAACTCTTTAAAGGCACTAGCTATTTCTGGGGTGTCATTAGTCAGGTTACCATTTGGCTGTTTAATTGCGGAGATGTGGGTGACATTTCTAGGTTTCTTAAGCAAGGATGACATCAGTTTTCCTCCTTTCTCTCCATGAGCGTAGACCTTGTGCTGGAAGTTCATAATTTGCTTCGCTACTCTATGGCCAAGAAGGTCTCGTAATTTAAGCCTGAGGTCTGTCAGAGTTTTTTGGTGATCATTACACAGTGAAGCTTTATGCTTCCTTTCAATTGTCGCTATTTCTGCTGTTCTTTTTTTACTCTAGAGCCTAAAGAAATAAAGCACCCTCTAACAAAAGCCTTGTGGGCCTCCCATACAATAGGTTGTGAGCTGTGTGTGGAGGAGTTAAGTGCAAAGTACTCTATAAGTTGAGTTCTGACCTAGTCCAAGTGAAGTTGGTTATACAGCAGAGATTCGTTCAGCTTCCAGCTCCAGTCTCTTTTTGGTGGAGAGGTGAGGGTGAAGGTCGCACAGCATGGAGCATGGTCAGACAAGGTGATATTGCCTATGTCTGCCTTCCTGAAAAAGGGAAGAAGAGATGCAGAGGTTAAGACATGATCTAGACGTTGGTACGTCTTATGGGGAATTCAATAAAAGGAGAAGTCTTTACTAGTAGGGTGAAGGCTTCTCCATACGTCTATCAGACGTAGGTCCTGAAGTTTCGTATGGAGTTTACTAAGGAGTAGGGATGAGCGAACCCGGACTGTATAGTTCGGGTTCGTACCGAATTTTGGGGTGTCTGTGACACGGACCCAAACCCGGACATTTTCGTAAAAGTCCGGGTTCGGGTTCGGTGTTCGTCGCTTTCTTGGCGCTTTTGTGACGCTTTCTTGGCACTTTTTGAAAGGCTGCAAAGCAGCCAATCAACAAGCGTCATACTACTTGCCCCAAGAGGCCATCACAGCCATGCCTACTATTGGCATGGCTGTGATTGGCCAGAGCACCATGTGACCCAGCCTCTATTGAAGCTGGAGTCACATAGCGCCGCCCGTCACTCTGCTCTGATTAGCGTAGGGAGAGGTTGCGGCTGCGACAGTAGGGCGAGATTAGGCAGATTAACTCCTCCAAAGGACTTGATTATTGATCGATCTGCAGCTGTGGGTCATTGAGCTGCTGATACTCAATTGCTCACTGTTTTTAGGCTGCCCAGACCGTTTGTCAGTCACTTTTTTCTGGGGTGATCGGCGGCCATTTTGTGTCTTGTGGTGCGCCAGCACAAGCTGCGACCAAGTGCATTTAACCCTCAATGGTGTGGTTGTTTTTTGGCTAAAGCCTACATCAGGGTGAAGCTGTCACACCAAGTGCATTTAACCAGCAATAGTCTGTTTATTTTTTGGCCATATACTACATCAGGGGCAAGCTGCGCCTGTCACCAAGTGCATTTAACCCTCAATGGTGTGGTTGTTTTTTGGCTAAAGCCTACATCAGGGTGAAGCTGTCACACCAAGTGCATTTAAACAGCAATAGTCTGTTTATTTTTTGGCCATATACTACATCAGGGGCAAGCTGCGCCCGTCACCAAGTGCATTTAACCCTCAGTAGTGTGGTTGGTCAAGCTGTCACACCAAGTGCATTTAACCAGCAATAGTCTGTTCATTTTTTGGCCATATACTACATCAGGGGCAAGCTGCGCCTGTCACCAAGTGCATTTAACCCTCAGTAGTGTGGTTGGTCAAGCTGTCACACCAAGTGCATTTAACCAGCAATAGTGTGGTTATTTTTTGGCCATATCCCAGTCTAATTCTGTCAGTAAATCTATACCTGTCAGCCAGCGCCTAAATACTAGGCCTCAAATTTATATCCCGCTAAATCTGTCGTTACCGCTGTCCTGTTGTGGCTGGGCAAGTTATTTAGTGTCCGTCAAAGCACATTTTTTGTTCTGGGTTGAAATACAATTCCCAATTTAGCAATTTCCTAACTTAGTGGTTTCTGCTGTATCAGAGCTATTTGAAATCTATCCCTAAAAGGGTAGATCATATTGAAGGTGCACATAGGGTCATTCAGAATAACTTCACACACCCGCTACTGTGCATTTCCAAGTCTAATTCTGTCACTAAATCCATACCTGTCACCCAGCGCCTAAATACTAGGCCTCAAATTTATATCCAGCTGAATTTGAATACAATACATTGGGCCAAATAATATTTTTGTTGTTGTGGTGAACGATAACAATGAGGAAAACATCTAGTAAGGGACGCGGACATGGTCGTGGTGGTGTTAGTGGACCCTCTGGTGCTGGGAGAGGACGTGGCCGTTCTGCCACATCCACACGTCCTAGTGTACCAACTACCTCAGGTCCCAGTAGCTGCCAGAATTTACAGCGATATATGGTGGGGCCCAATGCCGTTCTAAGGATGGTAAGGCCTGAGCAGGTACAGGCATTAGTCAATTGGGTGGCCGACAGTGGATCCAGCACGTTCACATTATCTCCCACCCAGTCTTCTGCAGAAAGCGCACAGATGGCACCTGAAAACCAACCACATCAGTCTGTCACATCACCCCCATGCATACCAGGGAAACTGTCTCAGCCTCAAGTTATGCAGCAGTCTCTTATGCTGTTTGAAGACTCCGCTGGCAGGGTTTCCCAAGGGCATCCACCTAGCCCTTCCCCAGCGGTGAAAGACATAGAATGCACTGACGCACAACCACTTATGTTTCCTGATGATGAGGACATGGGAATACCACCTCAGCATGTCTCTGATGATGACAAAACACAGGTGCCAACTGCTGCATCTTTCTGCAGTGTGCAGACTGAACAGGAGGTCAGGGATCAAGACTGGGTGGAAGACGATGCAGGGGACGATGAGGTCCTAGACCCCACATGGAATAAAGGTCGTGCCACTGACTTTCACAGTTCGGAGGAAGAGGCAGTGGTGAGACCGAGCCAACAGCGTAGCAAAAG
This sequence comes from Bufo gargarizans, assembly GCF_014858855.1. Taxonomy (NCBI): domain Eukaryota; kingdom Metazoa; phylum Chordata; class Amphibia; order Anura; family Bufonidae; genus Bufo; species Bufo gargarizans. The sequence continues at coordinate 684,690,045 of NC_058081.1, read as the reverse complement.
AGGGAGCAGTGGGCAAAAGCAGAACACCCGCCGCCAAGAGACTCCGCCTGCTACTGACCGCCGCCATCTTGGACCGAGCAGCTTCAAGGAGTTCCCTGGCATGGCACTTCTTCAAACAATGTGCTGACGACAAGACCCGAGTGGTTTGCACGCTGTGCCATCAGAGCCTGAAGCGAGGCATTAACATTCTGAACCTTAGCACAACCTGCATGACCAGGCACCTGCATGCAAAGCATGAACTGCAGTGGAGTAAACACCTTAAAACCAAGGAAGTCACTCAGGCTCCCCCTGCTACCTCTTCTGCTGCTGCAGCCTCGGCCTCTTCTGCTGCTGCAGCCTCGGCCTCTTCTGCTGCTGCCGCCTCGGCCTCTTCTGCTGCTGCCGCCTCGGCCTCTTCCTCCGCCTCTGGAGGAACGTTGGCACCTGCCGCCCAGCAAACAGGGGATGTACCACCAACACCACCACCACCTCCGTCACCAAGCATCTCAACCATGTCACACGGCAGCATTCAGCTCTCCATCTCACAAACATTTGAGAGAAAGCGTAAATTCCCACCTAGCCACCCTCGATCCCTGGCCCTGCATGCCAGCATTTCTAAACTACTGGCCTATGAAATGCTGTCATTTAGGCTGGTGGACACAGACAGCTTCAAACAGCTCATGTCGCTTGCTGTCCCACAGTATGTTGTTCCCAGCTGCCACTACTTCTCCAAGAGAGCCGTGCCTTCCCTGCACAACCAAGTATCCAATAAAATCAAGTGTGCACTGCGCAACGCCATCTGTGGCAAGGTCCACCTAACCACAGATACGTGGACCAGTAAGCACGGCCAGGGACGCTATATCTCCCTAACTGCACACTGGGTAAATGTAGTGGCAGCTGGGCCCCAGGCGGAGAGCTGTTTGGCGCACGTCCTTCCGCCGCAAAGGATCGCAGGGCAACATTCTTTGCCTCCTGTTGCCACCTCCTCCTACTCAGCTTCCTCCTCCTCTTCTTCCACCTGCTCATCCAGTCAGCCACACACCTTCACCACCAACTTCAGCACAGCCCGGGGTAAACGTCAGCAGGCCATTGTGAAACTCATATGTTTGGGGGACAGGCCCCACACCGCACAGGAGTTGTGGCGGGGTATAGAACAACAGACCGACGAGTGGTTGCTGCCGGTGAGCCTCAAGCCCGGACTGGTGGTGTGCGATAATGGGCGAAATCTCGTTGCAGCTCTGGGACTAGCCGGTTTGACGCACATCCCTTGCTTGGCGCATGTGCTGAATTTGGTGGTGCAGAAGTTCATTCACAACTAGCCCGACATGTCAGACCTGCTGCATAAAGTGCGGGCCGTCTGTGCGCGCTTCCGGCGTTCACATCCTGCCGCTGCTCGCCTGTCTGCGCTACAGCGTAACTTCGGCCTTCCCGCTCACCGCCTCATATGCGACGTGCCCACCAGGTGGAACTCCACATTGCACATGCTGGACAGACTGTGCGAGAAGCAGCAGGCCATAATGGAGTTTCAGCTGCCGCACGCACGGGTCAGTCGCACTGCGGAACAGCACCACTTCACCACCAATGACTGGGCCTCCATGCGAGACCTGTGTGCCCTGTTGCGCTGTTTCGAGTACTCCACCAACATGGCCAGTGGCGATGACGCCGTTATCAGCGTTACAATACCACTTCTATGTCTCCTTGAGAAAACACTTAGGGCGATGATGGAAGAGGAGGTGGCCCAGGAGGAGGAGGAGGAGGAAGAGGGGTCATTTTTAGCACTTTCAGGCCAGTCTCTTCGAAGTGACTCAGAGGGAGGTTTATTTCAACAGCAGAGGCCAGGTAAAAATGTGGCCAGCCAGGGCCCACTACTGGAGGACGAGGATGAGGAGGAGATGGAGGAGGATGAGGATGAAGCATGGTCACAGCGGGGTGGCACCCAACGCAGCTCGGGCCCATCATTGGTGCGTGGCTGGGGGGAAAGGCAGGACGATGACGATACGCCTCCCACAGAGGACAGCTTGTCCTTACCCCTGGGCAGCCTGGCACACATGAGCGACTACATGCTGCAGTGCCTGCGCAACGACAGCAGAGTTGCCCACATTTTAACGTGTGCGGACTACTGGGTTGCCACCCTGCTGGATCCACGGTACAAAGACAATGTGCCCACCTTACTTCCTGCACTGGAGCGTGATAAGAAGATGCGCGAGTACAAGCGCACGTTGGTAGACGCGCTACTGAGAGCATTCCCAAATGTGACAGGGGAACAAGTGGAAGCCCAAGGCCAAGGCAGAGGAGGAGCAAGAGGTCGCCAAGGCAGCTGTGTCACGGCCAGCTCCTCTGAGGGCAGGGTTAGCATGGCAGAGATATGGAAAACTTTTGTCAACACGCCACAGCTAACTGCACCACCACCTGATACGCAACGTGTTAGCAGGAGGCAACATTTCACTAACATGGTGGAACAGTACGTGTGCACACCCCTCCACGTACTGACTGATGGTTCGGCCCCATTCAACTTCTGGGTCTCTAAATTGTCTACGTGGCCAGAGCTAGCCTTTTATGCCTTGGAGGTGCTGGCCTGCCCGGCGGCCAGCGTTTTGTCTGAACGTGTATTCAGCACGGCAGGGGGCGTCATTACAGACAAACGCAGCCGCCTGTCTACAGTCAAAGTGGACAAGCTGACGTTCATAAAAATGAACCAGGCATGGATCCCACAGGACTTGTCCGTCTCTTGTCCAGATTAGACATTAACCACCTCCCCTTAACCATATATTATTGTACTCCAGGGCACTTCCTCATTCAATCCTATTTTTATTTTCATTTTGCCATTATATTGCGAGGCTACCCAAAGTTGAATGAACCTCTCCTCTGTCTGGGTGCCGGGGCCTAAATGTATGCCAATGGACTGTTCCAATGTTGGGTGACGTGAAGCCTGATTCTCTGCTATGACATGCAGACTGATTCTCTGCCGACATGAAGCCAGATTGTCTGTTACGGGACCTCTCTCCTCTGCCTGGGTGCTGGGCCTAAATATCTGACAATGGACTGTTGCAGTGGTGGCTGACGTGAAGCCTGATTCTCTGCTATGACATGCAGACTGATTCTCTGCTGACATGAAGCCAGATTCTCTGTTACGGGACCTCTCTCCTCTGCCTGTGTGCTGGGCCTAAATATATGCCAATGGACTGTTGCAGTGGTGGCTGACGTGAGGCCTGATTCTCTGCTATGACATGCAGACTGATTCTCTGCTGACATAAAGACAGATTCTCTGTTACGGGACCTCTCTCCTCTGCCTGTGTGCTGGGCCTAAATATATGCCAATGGACTGTTGCAGTGGTGGCTGACGTGAAGCCTGATTCTCTGCTATGACATGCAGACTAATTCTCTGCTGACATGAAGCCAGATTGTCTGTTACGGGACCTCTCTCCTCTGCCTGGGTGCTGGGCCTAAATATATGCCAATGGACTGTTGCAGTGGTGGGTGACGTGAAGCCTGATTCTCTGCTATGACATGCAGACTGATTCTCTGCTGACATGAAGCCAGAATCTCTGTTACGGGACCTCTCTCCTCTGCCTGGGTGCCGGGGCCTATATATCTGACAATGGACTGTTCCAGTGTTGGGTGATGTGAAGCATGATTCTCTGCTATGACATGAAGACTGATTCTCTGCTGACATGAAGCCAGAATCTCTGTTAAGGGACCTCTCTCCTCTGCCTGGGTGCCTGGGACTAAATATCTGACAATGGACTGTTACAGTGGTGGGTGACGTGAAGCCAGATTCTCTGCTATGGGGCCTCTCTCCAATTGATATTGGTTAATTTTTATTTATTTTATTTTTATTTTTATTCATTTCCCTATCCACATTTGTTTGCAGGGGATTTACCTACATGTTGCTCTTTCCTGGGCTTTTTTACAGCCTTTTTAGTGCCGAAAAGTTCGGGTCCCCATTGACTTCAATGGGGTTCGGGTTCGGGACGAAGTTCGGATCGGGTTCGGATCCCGAACCCGAACATTTTCGGGAAGTTCGGCCGAACTTCTCGAACCCGAACATCCAGGTGTTCGCTCAACTCTACTAAGGAGCCTTTGCGTCACCTGGGATTTAGCTGAGGATGAGTCAACGGCTGGATTTAAGACTAGGTTTAAGTCCGCTCCTAAAATCATCTGCCCTTCAGCAAAGAGTTTAAGTGTGTCTAAGGCTTGTAAAAGCCATTGTACAGGAGACTTATTTGGGACATAAAGATTTGCTAAAGTAAACTTACGATCTGCTATTAAGCCTTTGACAAAGAGAAGGCGTTTGTCTGCGTCTGTGTGTTGCTGTAATACTGTGAACGGGATGGATTGGTGGATTGCTATAGCTACCCCTTTAGAGGCCGAAGTTGGTTGGACACTATGAAACCAATGAGCAAACGGACGCTTAGGCATCTTTGGCATATTCTTCTGGCGAAGGTGAGTTTCCTGAAGGAACACTATCTGTGAACCTAATTTTCTAGGGCTAACATGACCCCGTTTCTGTGGTGAGTTTAAACCTTTGACATTGAATGTCGTGACCTTTATATCAGTCATCTTTGTACGCAAGAAGTTTGCTGCTGAGGCAGAATTGCAATCTGTAAGATCTCCTTATGAGACTTTTGTGAGCCTAAGAGAGATATCTACGAGAGGGAGGAGGTGTGAGGGGGGGGGGGGGGTTAAAGAAGGGGGGGGTGAGTAAGGAAAAGAGATAGGAGAAAAAGAAGCAAGAAGAAGGAAGAAAGAAGAAACAAGCACTGGTTCTAATAGGTACCGAAGTTAAGACCGGTGAGTGTGCTATCAGAACAGGAGCAAACAGTTATGTGTGTAGATAGCAGGGGGGGAGAACACAAATATATATCTAGCCTGTACGTGGTACCTAGACATCACAACCATGGGGCATAGTACAATATTTGGTGACCTTAATCTGTAACTTAACGTCTAGATCTTATAGTCAGAAGTATAAATGTTGGTCAAAACCTAAAGTATTTTGTAGTTAGATGAAAAAGCGGGCCAGGGACCTGTACTGGAGTAGCCAGGAGGATGGGAGTATAAGTATATTGGGCTTGTTACACCGGGGTTGGCTAATTTCGAGCATAACTTACTGTTTGTCTAAAGCATGGTAAGGGGAGGTAAGTATCAGCATATGACTCCTAAAGGCTAATACTCAAGTCGTGTTAAAAAAAGGGGGTGACTGCTAGTGGTCCCTATCTATTCCACTTCCCGGTCAGGTTGAGCACAAAAGCATTAACAGTAAGTACATTCCTGTTTAACCTCCTATCATACGAATAATCAATCTGTCTGTGTCGGTGTCGCCTACAACATCCAGCTCAATCAGCGAGCTGAGTGCAATAAGGAACCGAGATTTGTTTGGTGAGTCAGAGGCAAGGGACTCTAATCGGATACATATCTCGTGCCATACTCTGATCGCCATCTCATGGTAATCACATGGTAAGTTTTGACAGGGATATATTTGTTTCCTGATTTCATGTGTGAGTAGTCGCATGTTAGCAGATAAGATAACGTTCTCTAGGTAGTTGAGGACCATAGCAAATCATGCTACACCCAGGTACATCCTGGTATAAGGGATTTTTTTTCCACGGAGTGAATCCAACAGGGGCTTCAGTATGCGCCTTTTCGCTAGAGTCGATGGAGCAATGTCCTGATATAGGGCAATTTCCGCATCTCCATACGTGATCCGACTTCTAGCACGAGCCGCCTCCATGATCCGTGCTGTGTCCACAAAGGACAGTAGGCCGCACACCACATCTCTTGGTCTCTCGTTCGGTTTCGGTTGGGGTCTTAGCGCTCTATGTATGCGCTCGATAACAATCGACGCAGCCGAGTCAGATTCTAAGATGTCTGCGAATATCTCCATAGCTACTTTATGTAGCGATTCAGCGGCCCAGATCTCAGGGAGGCCTTTTATACGTATGTTGCGCCGTCTTCTGCGGTTTTCCTGGTCTTCCAGCAGCGAAAAGGCTCTATTGAGTTCCTCAGCATGGGCGGTAAGACACTCAGCCACTCCATTTGCATGCGATCCTAGGTCTTGCGTCACTTGCTCCAGGGCTTCCACCCTGTGTCCCACTTGGGAGATCTCGGTTTTGATATCCGCTAGCTCAGTCAAGACTGGTCTGAGAGCTTTATCTAGTGCTTGGCTAAGCACTTTAGTGAGGAAGGATTTAGACACGGGTGCCGTATCCCGCTCTTCAGTCTCACCGCCATGTTCGCTATCTTCTCCTGAGTCTTCAGCTTTAGTCTCCTTTATGCGCACCGCCGCCATTTTGGCGCCAGCTCCCGGCGAGTGTGAGCTTCTCTTTTTCAATAATTTCTGCATGTCTTGCTGGCCTTTGTGAGATCGAGGGGTATCTGGGGGTTCTAGTCCCCTATCTCTGCCATATTTGACCATTTCTGTCCTGGTCACCGCTATTTACAAGGCTGTAGATGCTAGTACGAGGAGGAGCAGGTCTTTCACACAGCCATCCACGCCAACGTCTAGGCTCCGCCCCCCCAGCATTGTTTTTTTAAGATTTATTTTTCCTTTTTTTAGGTTTAATTTGGGGGATAACGATTAATTCTTATTAAAAAGATTTTTTTTAAATTATAGCTTTATTTTTATTACATATTAAAACTGACACAAAGATTTATTGCAATGGGTCCCCTATTTTGTGACAATCATTTTGATATATAACATGTATAGGTTTGCTTGAACGGCGCAATTATGGCGACAGTTTCCGTTATCAATAGCATTTTATTTTTTATTTTTTTTACTTATACTTTAATTTATTTTTGGCACATAATATTTCCCCCAAGAGCTCATTAAAAGACATCTGGAGGAAACTGACATTTCTTTTTTACTTTTTTGTTTCCATTGTAACTGGGACATCCACAGGAGCCCCATTTATAGGAGAAAACTGCCCCCTGTAGCGGCATTACACACAGGCATTGCTGGTTGCGCAACAACTGTTGCTAGGTAGCCCTAGCCTTAAGGTCCTGTCAGGTTCTGACGGTTTATTACTGCTCTTGCCTACTCCGGTTCCGGCAGGAGAGCACTGCACAAGTAAAGGGAGTGAGAGTAGTAAGCGGCTGAGACACTTTCTCTATTGGTCTCACCAGTGACCACCGGGGGTCTCTGGGCAGGAGCAGAGCTGCACCGGAGAAGGCAAGAGCGGAAATAAACCACTCCTGTCTTCTCCTTAGGGTCCCCGCTGTGTCTAACAGAGAAGACCCTACTTGCTCCTGCTAGCTTGCAGGAGCTTAAGGCTAGGGCTGCACAGCAACAGTTGTTGTACAACTTCTTGTTGCGCAACAATTTTTATAATGATAGTCTATGGTGTCACAGTCCGACATGTGACATGCTGTTACTGCGACACGACAGTCGCAAAAAATCCATCCAAGACTTTGTGCTTCTAGGACGTATATAGTCAGTGGGCAGTCGTGAAGTGGTTAAGACTATTTATCATGCCTTTATTTCAGAATTCTGTCTTCAAAATATCACAAAATAGGGCTTTTGCAGCATTTTTGGATTCACTTGTCCACAAATGTTGCTATTTTTTGCATTTTTACCCCACTCCCTCCAGTTTTGAAATATGGGTAGGAAAGTAGATGTAGTTAGCTAGGGTTTCACTCCAGATTTAATCACTGAGCCTTTTTTAAGAGCTGCAAAATAGTTGCAACCGCACTCCGGTAAGAGGATGGAGTAGGAAAACTGGAGTAGCTTTTCTACTAAAAAAGTGTTAGGTTTGAAGGGATTGTCCACTTTTTTTACATTCATGACCAATCCTCAGGATAGGACATCAATATCCGATCGGCAGGGGTCTGACACCTGACACCCAAGCCGATCAGCGTCTTACACGTCTCATTCAGTTCAATAGTATGGGGTAATTACACTTCTTGCCATCTACATTGCAGCAGCGGGCAGATAAACAGTGAAAAGAACAGTTCTTTTCAACCAGCTGATCAGCGGGGGTGCCAGCAGTCAGGCCCCCTCCAATCTGATATTGATGACCTGGCCTGAGGATAGGTCTTCAATAGAGATGGGCGAATTTTTCAAAAATTTGATTCGGCCGGTAGCCGAATTTATTCACAGAGAATCACGTTAAAAACATGCTATTTCCTGGCTGCAGAGAGCCTCTATAGTGGTGTAGAACTTGAGGAACTGCTTGAACACGTGTGCCATGTAGGGCGCATGGCTCAGCCCTCCTTTTCGCTGCGCCGACATCTTGTTCTTCCCGTTGTCGGTCACAATGGTTCCGATTTTGAATTGTTGCGGAGAAAGGCAGGATGTGATTTCTTGATGAAGGACACTGAGCAGTTCCTCCCCTGTTTGACTCCATTTGCCTAGCCAAACGAGGTGCAGAACAGCATGTGGTATGCTCGAGGGGCACTGTGAATTGTCCCTGCAGTGGAGGCTGAGGACACGGTGGAGGATGAGGAGGCAGAGGCGGACATTGTCGCAGGACCAATGGCGTGACAACGTGGAGGCGGAAGCGGCGTCACCTGGCCAAGTTGCTGGTGTGGCTGTGCAGGAACCACATTCACCCAGTGGGCCATAAAGGACATTTATTGTCCCTGACCGTAGTTACAGCTCCACACATCGGTGCTGCCGTGCACTTTGGCAGACACTGACAGGCTCAAGGACTGGCCCACCTTCTGTTCTACATGTGTGTGCAGGGCTGATACTGCCTTTTTGGCAAAGAAATGACGGCTTGGGACTCTCCCCTTCTGCTTGGCACAAGCAATCAGTTCTTTGAAAGGTGCAGAGTCCACAACTTGGAAAGGGAGAGACTGCAGCACCAGCAACTTGGACTGAAGCACATTCAGCTTCTGCGCCGTTGGATGAGTGCGCGCATACTGTTGTCTCTTGGCAATCGCTTCGGTGATCGTTTGCTAACAGAATGACTGACGAGGAGGAGGAGCCAGGCATGGGATCCAGCCGGTTCTCTCCGGTTCTGCCGAACCGTTTGTTAAAATTACAGGCGGTTCGCAGGACCGGTGAGAAGCAGGGATCCCGACCCGGTCCTGCAGCTGCGCCTGCACCAGTGGCGTAGCTATAGGGGTGGGGGCGGAGCGGAAGCCGAGAGGAGAGGCCCTGTGTGACGCGCACTGTGCAGGGCAGCTGGGCAGGCGAAGTGAGGAGGGGCCGGGGGAGCGGCTTCAGTTGAGGTGCGACGCAGGACTTAGTCACGTACCTCACTGTGACCTCCTGCGGCGGATCTCGCGAGATGACGCGATGACGCGGCGCGGGAAGGCACAGTGAGCGAGGCATTGGTGACCGCCTGTACCAGGATGCCACAAGCTGGAGAGAGGTAAGTATTAATTATTTCTCCTAAGCAGGTGCCTACTCCACCTTCCCCTCATCCTGACCCAATGTTTAGATTCTTTTAGCCAAACAAGAGTTATGGATGGGGTTGATGACAATATTTAAGGTGGCCACACACAGGGAAACACATCTATTTTGCCCACAGAGTAAGAGCGGCTTTTTTAAGCGGTACTCCACTATGTAATGGCCCCCTCTTTGTTATTAATGTAATGGCCCCCTCTTTGTTATTAATGTAATGGCCCCCTCTTTGTTATTAATGTAATGGCTCCCTCTTTGTTATTAATGTAATGGCCCCCTCTTTGTTATTAATGTAATGGCTCCATCTTTGTTATTAATGTAATGGCTCCCTCTTTGTTATTAATGTAATGGCCCCCTCTTTGTTATTAAAGTGGGGGCCATTATATTAATAATAAAGAGGGGGCCATTATATTAATAATAAAGAGGGGGCCATTATAATAATAATAAAGTGGGGGCCATTATATTAATAATAAAGAGGGGGCCATTACATTAATAATAAAGTGGGGGCCATTACATTAATAATAAAGAGTGGGCCGTTATAATAATAATAAAGAGGGGGCCGTTACAGTAATAATAAAGTGGGGGCCATTACATTAATAATAAAGAGGGGGCCGTTACAGTAATAATAAAGAGGGGGCCGTTACAGTAATAACAAAGAGGGGGCCGTTACAGTAATAACAAAGAGGGGGCCGTTACAGTAATAACAAAGAGGGGGCCGTTACAGTAATAACAAAGAGGGGGCCGTTATATTAATAATAAAGAGGGGGCCATTACATTAATAATAAAGAGAGGGCCATTATATTAATAATAAAGAGGGGGCCTGTAAATATGTCGTGACTGTGTTGCATATATATGGTGTATGTAAATATGTGTCATGACTCGTGACGCGCTGCGTATCCACCGCTGAGTAGGGAACCTGTTGTTAAAAATTTGAATCCCACCCCTGGGAGGAGCAGAAGAATAAGGACCAGCAGATGATGGGAAGGACAGACAGCTCCCTTCAGCTGAGGTGGTGGAGCTTGGACTGCCTGAAACTGGGTGCATACCACTAGGTGATGCAACGGTTGCTTCGGCAGGCTGGTCCACCACATCGGAGCAACGGCTGTCCCAGGCCACTTTATGGTGACGCTGCATATGTTGACGCAGGGCGGTGGTGCCAAAATTGGCACCCTGGCCACTCTCCACCTTCTGCCCACAGATTCTACATATGGCCATGTTCACCTCCTCCAGCGGCTTAACAAATAACTGCCACACTGCCGAGTAGGTGATTTTACCCCCAATACTATGCACAGACTGACCGCTACAGCCGATGCTTCTGTGAACCCGTGCACCACTACTTTACGGGCAGGTAGGTTCCTGCGAAGCGGGTGGTCTACCCCGGCACGTTTGACTACCGGCCTCCCACTGCTGCCACCCTGCTGACTCCCGGCGATGCTAGTGACTTGCTGGCTCACTGGCAAGCTGTCACCCCCTTTACATGATGATGAAGCCCCTTCGTCACCCGCCTCCCAAGTGTGATAAGCTACATCATCATCGATTACTGTCTGCACGTCACTGATGTCCTCCTCAACGGTCTCTGGGTCAGAAGCCTCACAACACCAGTTTCCACGCCACTCTCCTCATCACTACTTGCCCACCTAGCGGAGGAAGCGGTGGATGTCTCCTCCACATCTTGGCTGGGCAGTAGCTGCTGACTGTCCTCTAGTAGCTTGTCCTCACTGTAGAGTGGAGCTGAGCCCACAGCATATAATACTTTTCGATCTGAGTGAACAGAAAAGGACAGAGGCAGGCTGAGGACAGGTGAGGGCATGGGGCCTGCTCCCAGGCAATGCCAACTAAGGGTTGTGTCTGACAAACCCACCGACTCTTGGTTAGGGGTGTCTGATGTCACTTGGGACGAAGTGAATGACCGAGTCAACCATTCAAGAACCGCTGGATTGCTGGTCAAGACACGACCGCTAGATGACACAGGGAGCTCAGGCCTCTCGCTACGACTCCTGCTGACTTGCCCTCTTACCCAGCTGCGACCTGTGCCTGCACCAGAAACTTTTAGGCTTTTGCCACTCCCCTGTGTAAGGCCTGGCACTTCTCTGTTTGACATACTGTTAGATCTAATAAATAAATAAAAAGAAAATTAAAACACCACAAAAAAGTCTGTAATTTTCTCACTTCACCACACAAAGGCTAATAAGCCCCTTTTCCCACTAATACACGCCAAACAGCGTTGTAATTGTCTCACTTCACCACACGACAAATACTTTTTGTTCCACTAATACACGTCAAAAAGGGTTTCATAACATAAAACTGCACCGCTGAATGGCAAATATATATATTTTTTCCCACTTATACACGCCACAAAAGTCTTTAGAACATATAACTGCACCGGTGAACAGAAAATATATATTTATTTTTCCACTAATACACACCAAAAAGGGCTTAAGAATATATAACTGCACTGCTGAATGGCAAACAGGCCCTTATTTTTTTCCACTTATACATGCCACAAAAGGCTTTAGAACATATAATTGCACCGCTGAACGGCAAATACAGTATATTTTTCTTTTGCTACTAATACATGACACAAAAGGTCTTTAGAACATATAACTGCACCGCTGGACGGCAAATAATATATTTTTTTGCCACTAATACACGCCAAAAAGGGCTGTAATTTTTAGGCTTCAACACACAATGGCTAATAAACCCTTTTTCCATTAATACACGCCAAAAAAATGCTTTAGAACATATAACTGCACCGCACAAGGGCAAATAAGACATATAAATATTTCCCTGTAATAAACCCTGTTAATGGCTGTATCAAACAACACTTGCACCCCAATAACAAGAACGGTTTGCTGGAATTACAGAGCTGTATAATGGCAATTTGGCTCTGCAGTCAGTGCAGCAAGGTGTAATAGTATTGTTCCTATTACCCAGGCTGTAAACACCACGATTGGACCCTGTTTTGCTTCAATACTGTGTAATAATTCCTCCCTATCCTTTCCCTACACTTCTACTAATCTTTCTCTGAACTTGTAAATCGTTTTTTCAGCACAATGAACTCTTTCCTAGCATTGTCACTAGCACCTGCTAACGTTTCTTCCTTCACTAAGCACACTGAAAAATTGCAGAATCCAAAATGGACGGGCCCTGCTGCAGCCTGCAGAGCACCATCAGCTCTGCTGGACCTGGAAGCCCAAGCTACAAGCCTCAGGAGCCAGGAGTAAAAGTTCCCCGGATAAATATAAAGAGAGAGAGTCAGACTACAGAAAGCTAAGTACAGAAGAAAGGAAAAGTTCCTATTTAATTCTGTCAGCACATCAGAGCCAGAGAGCAACTGATGTAGCAGAGCCGAGTGTGTTTGCCTGCCAGAATTCATGCCAAAGCTTGCTGGTAACCAATATAAAGCTGGAAGATTGTTTCCTGATGGAAGTTTATTCAAGAAAAGCTGTTATCAACTCCAATACAAGTCTGGACTCCATTTCTTTCATCATCCCTTCATCAACTATGCCTTGCACTGCAGCTGACAACACTTGGGGTTTGAGGATATCCAGGTAGGAGCACAGTGACACATGCACCGCCACATTTAAAGGGACATTGTAGGCTACCCTTATACCACTCTGGCATTCCTACACCTGGTTACCACCAACACCGTCCACTTAAGTGGACTCTGTCCCTTGTTGCTGAAATGCAACTGGCGTCACGACAAAAACTCTCACTTTAAGAGACCCCCGGCTGCGTGTCCTGACCGCCTCACATGTCCTCACACATGCAGCAGCCATTTTAGGAGGAAATGCGATTGGTTACCACGAAGCGTGAGGAAATTCGGATTTGGTGCGAATAGAATTTTTAAAGAAATTTGGATCGAATTCCACTTTGTCAACTTCGATTCCCTCATCTCTAGTCTTCAATATAGGAAAAGTGGAAAGACAAATGTATTAAAAATGTGACAATTGATAAATGTGGCATAAAGTACGCCAACACAGTCTATAGCAAAACAAATTTCAAATATTACCCTCATGATAAATCCCCCCCCCATGGTTCATATTTCTAGACAATGAAAATTGCCCCACTATTAGTATTTCTGCCCCACTATTCTGTACAATATGACACCTATAATATTAGAGAAAAGTATAATGAAGATACAGTATATTACGTAGTACGATGGACAAGGGCCAAGGATAACACCTGCTTGGAGTTTGTATGTTCTCCCGGTGTTTGCTTGGTTTCCTCTGGGTTCTCCGGTTTCCTTCCACACTCTAAAGACACGTTGATAGGGAACTTAGATGGTGAGCCCCAATGGAGACAGAAAGCAACAATAATGTCTGTAAAGGGATGCGGAATATGTCAGTGCTGTATAGGTAACATAGTAACATAGTACATAAGGCCGAAAAAAAAACATTTGTCCATCCAGTTCGGCCTGTCATCCTGCAAGTTGATCCAGAGGAAGGCAAAAAAAAAAACCCTGTGAAGTAGAAGCCAATTTCCCCCACTTTAGGTGAATAAAAAATTCCTCCCGACTCCAATCAGGCATCAGAATAACTCCCTGGATCAACGACCCCTCTCTAGTAGCTATAGCCTGTAATATTATTACACTCCAGAAATACATTCAGGTCCCTCTTGAATTCCTTTATTCCTCACCATCACCACCTCCTCAGGCAGAGAGCTCCATAGTCTCACTGCTCTTCTATGTTTGTGTACAAACCTTATTTCCTCCAGATGTCCTCTCGTCACAGTCACAGTCCTGGGGATAAATAGATGATGGGATAGATGTCTGTACTGACGTCTGATATATTTATTAGTGATGAGCGAGCATGCTCGGCCGAGTACCGGTTCAGCTCCAGCATCGCTATGCTCGGCAGATCCGAGCACTCGTCCGAGTACCACATGTGCTCGAGCGCCATGCTCGAGACTCTTCCCCGCATGTTTGGCGCCTTCTAAGCAGCCAATAAAGATGCTGGTAAGTATTGCCATCACTGTAATGCCATTAGCCATGTTTTCTAGTGGCACTACAGTGATTGGCTGGCCGGAACACGTAATCGGCTGCTATATAGCACCCGGTCACGCGGGTTCGAGTGCGAGTCAGGGACAGCTGATGTTAGGAAGGGACAGACAGTGTAGGGAGAATTTGATCGCAAATTACTCATTTTAAAGAAGTTTCAAAGACCCAAAAGTCCTTTTAAGGACTACTGTGTGTGTTGCAGCAATTTAAAGTGCAGATTTGCTCTTTTTTTTTTTTTTTTTATTTACAAAATAAATCGCTTCATTGGCTATCTTAATAGAAGGTGTCTGCAGTAACTTCAGACATCTGTGCAATACCTTGTGTGTATCAGGGGCCTAGATAGGAAGAATATCAGTGAAAACAGCACCCAATTTTCTTGCCTGCGCTAGAAACAGTTTTTTATCGCAGCACATATATATCCCATATATTGTGAAAAAGTGAAAATCAATATATATACAAATTTCACTGATTCTGCACACAGTTTTTTTGTCTGAGGCAGAAACCGTTTATCGCAGCGCATTGCATTTCTATACCGTCAACCAGTAAAAAATCCATAAATATGAAGAAGGCCAGCACTAAGGGACAGGGAAGTGGGCATTATGCTGATGGTTCAGGCATAGGTCGTGGCACTGGGCACAATGAAACTGTGTCTGCTGCCAGTGTACTAAAAAAGAAAGTTATAAAACCGTACCCAGCTTCATGTCCAACTTAGCTAGGCGGCGCACGACAACACTGTCCAAGTCAGACTAGTGCGAACAGTTGGTCGGTTGGCTTTCTGACAATAATGCTTCCAGTCGGCTAAGCACCACCCTCTCTTCCACCAAGTCCAGTCTCTGTAGCCAAGAGTCTGGTCATCCAACTCCTTGCTCAGATCATCCTTCCTCCCACCATGGAGAGGCCTGCCAAACGAGTGATCCCACACTCGGATATCCCCAGGAGATCTTTTCAGCTCCACTATTAGATTTGGCCCATGCGGCCAGCATGCTTGAAGAGGGAATTGAGATATTGTCCTCTGATTCCCAACCTCTTGAGCCTTCACAGTCCCAAGATGATGATGGTGGTGAACATCAATCATTCGTTCACGAGGTGGATGACGATGAGACACAGTTGTCAATCACTGAGGTTGTGATTAGGTCAAGACAGGAGGATGATCAGAGTGAGGAAGTGGAAGAGCAGTCGTTGGACGATGAGGTCATTGACCCAACATGGAAAGGTGAAAAGCCGAGCGAGGACAGCAGTACAGAGGGGGAGGGATCCGTAGCACCGCAACAGGCTGGAAGAGGTAGTGGGGTTGCAAAAGGGAGAAGTCGGCACACACCAAACAGGCCCGCAACCGTTACACCGATCACCCCCATGCGTAAATCAACCTTAGCAAGGGGTAGATGTTCCGCAGTATGGCACTTTTTTGAGGAAAGTGCAGAGGACAAAAGAGTGGTAGTTTGCAACCTGTGCGGTACCAAAATGAGCCGATGCATGAACATTAGCAACCTCACCACAACCAGCATGATCCGCCACATGGCATCCTACTAAGTAGGCCGAACGCCTGGGTCCACAATCTGGGTCTGCGGGTCACACCACTGCTTCCTCTTCCCCTGTGTTATGTGCTGTCCAATCCCCTGTCCAAGACGCAGGCCCGAATGCCTCTCGCCCTGCACCTGAACCTTCGAATGAACCAGCAGCAACAACATCCACTTCCCTGTCCCAGTGCAGCGTCCAAATGTCCATACCACAAGCACAAATACCCACCCACCCACACACAGCCACACCACTTAATTGCCAACTTTTAAAATTACTGGCCCTAGAAATGTTGCCATATACAGGGAGTGCAGAATTATTAGGCAAGTTGTATTTTTGAGAATTAATTTTATTATTGAACAACAACCATGTTCTCAATGAACCCAAAAAACTCATTAATATCAAAGCTGAATATTTTTGGAAGTAGTTTTTAGTTTGTTTTTAGTTTTAGCTATTTTAGGGGGATATCTGTGTGTGCAGGTGACTATTACTGTACATAATTATTAGGCAACTTAACAAAAAACAAATATATACCCATTTCAATTATTTATTTTTACCAGTGAAACCAATATAACATCTCAACATTCACAAATATACATTTCTGACATTCAAAAACAAAACAAAAACAAATCAGTGACCAATATAGCCACCTTTCTTTGCAAGGACACTCAAAAGCCTGCCATCCATGGATTCTGTCAGTGTTTTGATCTGTTCACCATCAACATTGCGTGCAGCAGCAACCACAGCCTCCCAGACACTGTTCAGAGAGGTGTACTGTTTTCCCTCCTTGTATATCTCACATTTGATGATGGACCACAGGTTCTCAATGGGGTTCAGATCAGGTGAACAAGGAAGCCATGTCATTAGATTTTCTTCTTTTATACCCTTTCTTGCCAGCCACGTTGTGGAGTACTTGGACGCGTGTGATGGAGCATTGTCCTGCATGAAAATCATGTTTTTCTTACCTTGCAGACTTCTTCCTGTACCACTGCTTGAAGAAGGTGTCTTCCAGAAACTGGCAGTAGGACTGGGAGTTGAGCTTGACTCCATCCTCAACCCAAAAAGGCCCCACAAGCTCATCTTTGATGATACCAGCCCAAACCAGTACTCCACCTCCACCTTGCTGGCGTCTGAGTCAGACTGGAGCTCTCTGCCCTTTACCAATCCAGCCATCTGGCCCATCAAGACTCACTCTCATTTCATCAGTCCATAAAACCTTAGAAAAATCAGTCTTGAGATATTTCTTGGCCCAGTCTTGACGTTTCAGCTTGTGTGTCTTGTTCAGTGGTGGTCGTCTTTCAGCCTTTCTTACCTTGGCCATGTCTCTGAGTATTGCACACCTTGTGCTTTTGGGCACTCCAGTGATGTTGCAGCTCTGAAATATGGCCAAACTGGTGGCAAGTGGCATCTTGGCAGCTGCACGCTTGACTTTTCTCAGTTCATGGGCAGTTATTTTGCGCCTTGGTTTTTCCACACGCTTCTTGCGACCCTGTTGACTATTTTGAATGAAACGCTTGATTGTTCGATGATCACGCTTCAGAAGCTTTGCAATTTTAAGAGTGCTGCATCCCTCTGCAAGATATCTCACTATTTTTGACTTTTCTGAGCCTGTCAAGTCCTTCTTTTGACCCATTTTGCCAAAGGAAAGGAAGTTGCCTAATAATTATGCACACCTGATATAGGGTGTTGATGTCATTAGACCTCACCCCTTCTCATTACAGAGATGCACATCACCTAATATGCTTAATTGGTAGTAGGCTTTCAAGCCTATACAGCTTGGAGTAAGACAACATGCATAAAGAGGATGATGTGGTCAAAATACTCATTTGCCTAATAATTCTGCACGTAGTGTAGGCTTGTGGACACTGAGGCCTTCCACAGCCTAATGTCGGCCGCAGTCCCTTGGTAGGCAGTGCCCAGCCGCCACTATTTTTCATGGTGTGCCGTGCCCGCCTTACACCAGCATGTGTCCCAGAACATCACCCGTGCCCTGACCAATGCAGTTACTGGGAAGGTCCACTTAACCACGGACACATGGACAAGTGCTGGTGGCCAGAGACGCTACATTTCCCTGACCGCACACTGGGTGAATGTGGTGGAGGCCGGGAGTGAGTTGTACCCTGGGATGGCACAGGTGCTACCCACGCCCAGGATTGCAGGCCCTACATCCATCAGGGACTCCGCAAGCAGCTATGTTACTGGCTCCAATCCCCACTTCTCCTCCTCTTCTACCTCATCCTCCTCCACCTTCACCTCCAGCAGCCATCAGCCATCAGTCGCTAGCTGGAAGCAGTGTAGCACTGCTGTGGGTAAGCGTCAACAGGCTGTGCTGAAGTTGATCTACTTAGGGGACAAACAGCACACCGCCGCAGAGCTTTGGCAGTGTATAAGGGAAAAGACTGAGCTGTGGCTCTCTCCACTCAACCTACAACCAGGCATGGTTGTGTCTGACAATGGCCGTAACACATCCCATGCCTCTCCCACATCTTAAACTTAGTGGTTCAGCGGTTTATCAAAACATACCCCAATTTGCCAAAGCTACTAGTGAAGGCGCGCCGCGTGTGTGCCCATTTCCACAAGTCGTCCACAGCTTCAGCTGGCCTGTCAATGCTGCAGCAGCGCTTGCAGCTTCCAGCTAACCGACTGTTGTGCGACGTGAGCAAGCGCTGGAACTCTACGTTCTATATGTTGGCCAGGCTTTGTGAGCAGCAGAGGGCAGTTGTGGAATACCAGCTGCAACATGGTCATCGCCTTTCAAGTCAACTGCCACTTTTCACAAGCGAGGAGTGGGCAATGATGTCAGACCTATGTGAGATTTTAAAAAACTTTGAAGAATCCACACAGATGGTTAGTGCCGATAATACTATTATCAGTGAAACCATCCCACTGCTGTGTCTACTCAAACAATCGCTGCTCACAATTAAGGACGACGCTCTGAGTGTGGCAGACGAGGAACTGGGGGAGGACATCTCACAGGGTGATACCCAGACCACCCACAGTTCGTCTTCTCAGCACGAATTGGACCGTGAAGGGGAGGAGGAGCAGGAGGAGACGGTTGCCTCTGCTACTTTATTTCCATCTGTTCAGCGTGGATGGGCCGAAGAGGAGGAGGAGGAGGAAGAGGAGATGGAGAGTCATCCTGATGTCGACATCTTGCCTGTTGGTACTCTGGCACACATGGCTGAATTCATGGTAGGCTGCCTTACCTGCAACCCTCGCGTTATACGCATTTTAGATAACATGGATTGCTGGGTGTTCACCCTTCTCGACCCCCGCTACAAAGAAAACTTCTCATCTCTGATTCCTGTGGTGGAGAGAGAGGACGAGTAAAATGGTGCAATACCAGAAGGTACTTGTTGAGTGATTGCTCCGGAATTTTCCATCTGACAACGCGGAGTCCGTACTTCCTTAGGCAACCGGGGAAGGGAGACAATGGGAACACACAGCAGTTACAACAAAGGCAGGGCAACACTCTCCAAGGCATGGGACACTTTCATGACACCCCGCCAGCAACCTCACCCTGAAGCGCAGCTTAGTGGTACAAAGAGGGAAAACTTTTGGAAAATGGTGAAGGAATACATAGCAGACCGTGTCAGCAAACTAAATGATCCCTCAGTGCCTTACAACTACTGGGTGTCCAAGCTGGACACATGGCACGAACTTGCGCTCTACGCCTTGGAGGTGTTGACCTGCCCTGCCGCCAGCGTTTTGTCTGAGCGTGTATTTAGTGCTGATCGTGGCATCATAACAGATAAGCTTATCCGCTTATCCACTGGCAATGCTGACAGATTGACTCAGATAAAAATGAACAAGGCCGGATTGCCCCTTGCTTCTCCACCCCACCAGAGTAACGATGAGCAAATGAGGAACAAACACGCAATTTAAATGTATGCTTTACAATGTACTCAATCCACAAGATTCAGATGCACTATTTTCACCTCCAAAAAAGGGTATATGTTTAAATCTTGTTTACTCATCCTCCTCCTGTTCCATACAGTATATATGCCCTCAGTACAATGTTTCATACAGTCTCCTTACCTGTAGGCCCTTACTCCAATGTTTTATACGGTCTGCTCAGCTGTAGGCCCTCACTACAATGTTTTATGGAGTTTGCTCACCTTCAGGCCCTCACCTCCAATGTTTCATACGGTCTGCTCACCTGTAGGCATTCACCTCCAATGTTTCATACGGTCTGCTCAGCTGTAGGCCCTCACTACAATGTTTTATGGGGTTTGCTCACCATAAGGCTCTCATCTCCAATTTTTCATATGTCTGCTCAGCTGTAGGCTCTCACTACAATGTTTTATGGGGTTTGCACACCATAAGGCCCTCACTACAATGTTTTATGGGGTTCGCTCACCTGTAGGCCCTCACCTCCAATGTTTCATACGGTCTGCTCAGCTGTAGGCACTCAATCCAATGTTTTATGGGGTTTGATCAACTTCAGGCCCTCACCTCCAATGTTTCATACGGTCTGCTCAGCTGTAGGCCCTCACTCCAATTTTTTATACGGTCTGCTCAGCTATAGGCCCTCACCTCCAATGTTTTTTATACGTCTGTTCAGCTGTAGGCCCTCACTACAATGTTTTATGGGGTTTGCTCCCTTCAGGCCCTTAACTCCAATGTTTCATAAGGTCTGCTCAGCTGTAGGCATTCACCTCCAATGTTTCATACGGTCTGCATAGCTGTAGGCCCTCACTACAATGTTTTATTGGGTTTGCTCACCATAAGGCCCTCACTACAATGTTTTATGTGGTTTGCTCACCTTCAGGCCCTTGACTCCAATGTGTTATACCGTCTGCTCACCTGCAGGCATTCACTTCCAATGTTTCATATGGTCTGCTCAGCTGTAGGCCCTCAATACAATGTTTTATGAGGTTTGCTCACCATAACGCCCTCACCTCCAATTTTTCATACATCTGTTCAGCTGTAGGCCCTCACTACAATGTTTCATGGGGTTTGCACCTTCAGGCCCTTAACTTCAATGTTTCATATGGTCTGCTCAGCTGTAGGCCCTCACTACAATGTTTTATGGGGTTTGCACACCATAAGGCCCTCACTACAATATTTAATGGGGTTTTCTCACCTTCAGGCCCTTAACTCCAATGTGAAATACGGTCTGCTCACCTGTAGGCCCTCACCTCCAATGTTTCATACGGTCTGCTCACCTGTAGGCCCTAACTCCAATGTTTTATGTAGTCTGCTCACCTGTAGGCCCTTACTCCAATGTTTTATGGGGTTTGCTCAGCTGTAAGCCCTCACCTCCAATGTTTCATTCTGTCTGCTCAGCTGTAGGCATTCACCTCCAATGTTTCATACGGTCTGCATAGCTGTAGGCCCTCACTACAATGTTTTATTGGGTTTGCTCACCATAAGGCCCTCACTACAATGTTTTATGTGGTTTGCTCACCTTCAGGCCCTTGACTCCAATGTGTTATACCGTCTGCTCACCTGCAGGCATTCACTTCCAATGTTTCATATGGTCTGCTCAGCTGTAGGCCCTCAATACAATGTTTTATGAGGTTTGCTCACCATAACGCCCTCACCTCCAATTTTTCATACATCTGTTCAGCTGTAGGCCCTCACTACAATGTTTCATGGGGTTTGCACCTTCAGGCCCTTAACTTCAATGTTTCATATGGTCTGCTCAGCTGTAGGCCCTCACTACAATGTTTTATGGGGTTTGCTCACCATAAGGCCCTCACTACAATGTTTTATGGGGTTCCCTCACCTGTAGGCCCTCCCCTCCAATGTTTCATACGGTCTGCTCAGCTGTAGGCTCTCTCTCCAATGTTTCATACGTTGTGCTCAGCTATAGGCCCTCACTCTAATGTTTCATACGGTGTTCTCACCTGTAGACCCTCACTACAATGTTTTATGGGTTTCGCTCACCTTTAGGCCCTCACCTCCCATGTTTCATATGGTCTTATAGTCTGTAGGCCCTCACCTCCAATGTTTCATACGGTCTGCTCAGCAGTAGGCCCTCACTACATTGTTTCATACGGTCTGCTCAGCTGTAGGCCCTTATTTCAATGTTTCATATGGTCTACTCAGCTGTAGGCCCTCACTACAATGTTTTATGGGGTTTTCTCACCTTCAGGCCCTCACCTTTAATGTTTTATACGTCTACTCAGCTGTATGCCCTCACTACAATGTTGTGTAAGGGTTTGCTCACCATAAGGCCCTCACTACAATTTTTTATGGGGTTTGCTCACCTGTAGGCCCTAACCTCCAATGTTTCATACGGTTTGCTCAGCTGTAGGCCCTTACCTCCAATGTTTCATGCGTCTGCTCAGCTGTAGGCCCTTACTACAATGTTTTATGGGGTTTGCTCACATTCAGGCCCTCACCTCCAATGTTTCCTATGGTCTTCTGAGCTGTAGGCCCTCACTTTCATGGTTTCATACGGTCTGCTCAGCTGTAGGCCCTCACTACAATGTTTTATGGGGTTTGCTCACCATAAGGCCCTCACCTCCAATGTTTTATACGTCTGCTCAGCTATAGGCCCTCACTACAATGTTTTTTGTGGTTTGCTCACTATTAGGCCCTCACTTCAATGTTTTATGGGTTTCGCTCACCTGTAGACCCGCACCTCCAATGTTTCATACGGTCTGCTCAGCTGTAGGCCCTCACTATAATGTTTCATACTGTCTGCTCAGCTGTAGGCCCTCACCTCCAATGTTTCATACGGTATGCTCAGCTGTAGGCCCTCACTACAATGTTTTATGGGGTTCGCTCATCTGTAGGCCCTCACCTTTAATGTTTCATACGGTCTGCTCTGCTGTAGGCCCTCATCTCCACTGTTTTATACGTCTGCTCAGCTGTAGGCCCTCACTACAATGTTTTATGGGGTTTGCTTACCTTCAGGCCCTCACCTCCAATGTTTCATATGGTCTACTCAGCTGTAGGCCCTCACTACAATGTTTTATGGGGTTTGCTCAACATAAGGCCCCCACTACAATGTTTTATGGATATTGCTCACCTTCAGGCCCTTCCTCCAATGTTTCATATGTTTGCTCAGCTGTAGGCCCTCACTACAATGTTTTATTGGGTTTTCTCACCTTCAAGCCCTCACCTCCAATGTTTCATACGGTCTGCTCAGCTGTAGGCTCTCTCTCCAATGTTTCATACGTTGTGCTCAGCTATAGGCCCTCACTCTAATGTTTCATACGGTGTTCTCACCTGTAGACCCTCACTGCAATGTTTTATGGGTTTCGCTCACCTTTAGGCCCTCACCTCCCATGTTTCATATGGTCTTATAGTCTGTAGGCCCTCACATCCAATGTTTCATACAGTCTGCTCAGCAGTAGGCCCTCACTACATTGTTTCATACGGTCTGCTCAGCTGTAGGCCCTTATTTCAATGTTTCATACGGTCTACTCAGCTGTAGGCCCTCACTACAATGTTTTATGGGGTTTTCTCACCTTCAGGCCCTCACCTTTAATGTTTTATACGTCTACTCACCTGTATGCCCTCACTACAATGTTGTGTAAGGGTTTGCTCACCATAAGGCCCTCACTACAATGTTTTATGGGGTTTGCTCACCTGTAGGCCCTAACCTCCAATGTTTCATACGGTTTGCTCAGCTGTAGGCCCTTACCTCCAATGTTTCATGCGTCTGCTCAGCTGTAGGCCCTTACTACAATGTTTTATGGGGTTTGCTCACATTCAGGCCCTCACCTCCAATGTTTCATATGGTCTTCTGAGCTGTAGGCCCTCACTTTCATGGTTTCATACGGTCTGCTCAGCTGTAGGCCCTCACTACAATGTTTTATGGGGTTTGCTCACCATAAGGCCCTCACCTCCAATGTTTTATACGTCTGCTCAGCTATAGGCCCTCACTACAATGTTTTTTGGGGTTTGCTCACTATTAGGCCCTCACTTCAATGTTTTATGGGTTTCGCTCATCTGTAGACCCGCACCTCCAATGTTTCATACGGTCTGCTCAGCTGTAGGCCCTCACTATAATGTTTCATACTGTCTGCTCAGCTGTAGGCCCTCACCTCCAATGTTTCATACGGTATGCTCAGCTGTAGGCCCTCACTACAATGTTTTATGGGGTTTGCTTACCTTCAGGCCCTCACCTCCAATGTTTCATATGGTCTGCTCAGCTGTAGGCCCTCACTACAATGTTTTATGGGGTTTGCTCAACATAAGGCCCCCACTACAATGTTTTATGGATATTGCTCACCTTCAGGCCCTTCCTCCAATGTTTCATATGTTTGCTCAGCTGTAGGCCCTCACTACAATGTTTTATTGGGTTTTCTCACCTTCAAGCCCTCACTACAATGTTTCATATGGTCTGCTGAGCTGTAGGCCCTCACCTTCAATGTTTCCTATGGTCTGCTCAGCTGTAGGCCCTCCCTACAATGTTTTATGTGGTTTGCTCACCATTAGGCCCTCACCTCCAATGTTTCATACGTCTGCTCAGCTGTAGGCCCTCACTACAATGTTTTATGGGGTTTGCTCACCTGTAGGCCCGCACCTCCAATGTTTCGTACGGTCTGCTCAGCTGTAGGCCCTCACTTACAATGTTTCATACGGTATGCTCAGCTGTAGGCCCTCACTACAAAGTTTTATGGGGTTTGCTCACCATAAGGCCCTCACCGCCAATGTTTTATACGTCTGCTCAGCTGTAGGCCTCACTACAATGTTTTATGGGGTTCGCTCACCTGTAGGCCCTTACCTCCACTGTTTCATACGGTCTGCTCAGCTGTAGGCCCTCACCTCCACTGTTTCATACGTCTGCTCAGCTGTAGGCCCTTACCTCCACTGTTTCATACGGTCTGCTCAGCTGTAGGCCCTCACCTCCACTGTTTCATATGTCTGCTCAGCTGTAGGCCCTCACCTCCATTGTTTTATGGGGTTTGCTCACCTTCAGGCCCTCACCTCCAATGTTTCATATGGTCTGCTCAGCTGTAAGCCCTCACCTCTAGTGTTGAGCGTGAATATTCGAATTGCGAATTTTTATTTTAATATTTAGAATATCGTTCTATATATTCGCGAATTCGAATATTCTTTTTTTATTTTTTATTATTATATTTTTTTCTTTCCCACTTCTCTAAAGTTGTTCTTACCTGTCCTTTGGATTCCTGGCTTCCTGGCTGCTCCAGTCAGTGGCGTTTTCAACTTACTGCTATATTCCATATTAGCTAAATTACAATCTAATCTATATGTGTATTTTACGAAATTTCGCAAATTGCGATGCGAGTAATATAATACGAAATAATCGCATGAAGATTTCAACTTAGCACTGCTATATTCCATATTCTAGCCTAATATGGAATATAGCTGTGCTAAGTTAGCACTGCTATATTCCATACTAGGCTAGAATATGGAATATAGCAGTGCTAAGTTGAAATCTTCATGCGATTATTTCGTATTATATTACTCGCATCGCAATTTCGGCTTTTGCAAATGTTCTTAATATTGCTCTAACTTCGTCTTTTAGAATATTACGAATATTCTAAAAGACGAAGTTAGAGCAATATTACGAAATTTCGTAAAATACACATAGATTGTATTTAAGCTAATATACTGCTATAGTAATATTTTTTAATAGTGTACATATTTTACAAAACTTAAGTTCAGAAGAGGCAAAAATAAATTAGAGGAAAAAAAAGGGATTATAGCACTATATTAGCTAAATTACAATCTATATGTGTATTTTACGAAATTTCGTAATATTGCTCTAACTTCGTCTTTTAGAATATTCGTAATATTCTAAGAGACGAAGTTAGAGCAAATCACGAAATTTCGTAAAATACACATATTAGACTAGCCATAGTCAATTAGCATAGGAATGTTGCCTTATACTATCAAGATAAATAATCGCAATACGCGAAAAAAAAAATCGTATATTATTTGCGATAATTGGAATAATTACGAATATTCGATTTCGACGAATATAACACGAATATTCATTCGAATATTCGCGAAATATCGCGAAATCGAATATGGCACCTCCCGCTCATCACTACTCACCTCCAATGTTTCATATGGTCTGCTCAGCTGTAGGCCCTCACTGCAATGTTTTGAGGTTTGCTCACCTTCAGGCCCTCAACCCTAATGTTTAACCACTTCAGCCCCGCTAGGTGAAACCCCCTTCATGACCAGAGCACTTTTTACACTTCGGCACTACACTCCTTTCACCGTTTATCGCTCGGTCATGCAACTTACCATACAAATGAATTTTACCTCCTTTTCTTCTCACTAATAGAGCTTTCATTTGGTGGTATTTCATTGCTGCTGGCATTTTTACTTTTTTTGTTATTAATCAAAATGTAACGATTTTTTTGCAAAAAAATGACATTTTTCACTTTCAGCTGTAAAATTTTGCAAAAAAAACGACATCCATATATAAATTTTTCGCCAAATTTATTGTTCTACATGTCTTTGATAAAAAAAAAATGTTTGGGCAAAAAAAAAATGGTTTGGGTAAAAGTTATAGCATTTACAAACTATGGTACAAAAATGTGAATTTCCGCTTTTTGAAACAGCTCTGACTTTCTGAGCACCTATCATGATTCCTGAGGTTCTACAATGCCCAAACAGTAGAAAAACCCCACAAATGACCCCATTTCGGAAAGTAGACACCCTAAGGTATTCGCTGATGGGCATAGTGAGTTCATAGAACTTTTTATTTTTTGTCACAAGTTAGCGGAAAATGATGATGATTTTTTATTTTTTATTTTTTCTTACAAAGTCTCATATTCCACTAACTTGCGACAAAAAATAAAAAATTCTAGGAACTCGCCATGCCCCTCACGGAATACCTTGGGGTGTCTTCTTTCCAAAATGGGGTCACTTGTGGCGTAGTTATACTGCCCTGGCAATTTAGGGGCCCAAATGTGTGAGAAGAACTTTGCAATCAAAATGTGTAAAAAATGACCGGTGAAATCCAAAAGGTGCACTTTGGAATATGTGCCCCTTTGCCCACCTTGGCAGCAAAAAAGTGTGACACATCTGGTATTGCCGTACTCAGGAGAAGTTGGGGAATGTGTTTTGGGGTGTCATTTTACATATACCCATGCTGGGTGAGAAAAATATCTTGGTCAAATGCCAACTTTGTATAAAAAAATGGGAAAAGTTGTCTTTTGCCAAGATATTTCTCTCACCCAGCATGGTTATATGTAAAATGGCACCCCAAAACACATTCCCCAACTTCTCCTGAGTACGGCGATACCAGATGTGTCACACTTTTCTGCTGCCAAGGTGGGCAAAGGGGCCCATATTCCAAAGTGCACCTTTCAGATTTTGCAGGCCATTTTTTACACATTTTGATTGCAAGGTACTTCTCACACATTTGGGCCCCTAAATTGCCAGGGCAGTATAACTACGCCACAAGTGACCCCATTTTGGAAAGAAGACACCCCAAGGTATTCAGTGAGGGGCATGGCGAGTTCCTAGAATTTTTTATTTTTTGTCACAAGTTAGCGGAAAATGATGATTTTTATTTTTTTCTCTTTTTTCCTTACAAAGTCTCATATTTCACTAACTTGCGACAAAAAATAAAAAATTCTAGGAACTCGCCATGCCCCTCACGGAATACCTTGGGGTGTCTTCTTTCCAAAATGGGGTCACTTGTGGCGTAGTTTATACTGCCCTGGCAATTTAGGGGCCCAAATGTGTGAGAAGAACTTTGCAATCAAAATCTGTAAAAAATGGCCTGCAAAATCTGAAAGGTGCACTTTGGAATATGTGCCCCTTTGCCCACCTTGGCAGCAAAAAAGTGTGACACATCTGGTATCGCTGTACTCAGGAGAAGTTGGGCAATGTGTTTTGGGGTGTCATTTTACATATACCCATGCTGGATGAGAGAAATATCTTGGCAAAAGACAACTTTTCCCATTTTTTTATACAAAGTTGGCATTTGACCAAGATATTTTTCTCACCCAGCATGGGTATATGTAAAATGACACCCCAAAACACATTCCCCAACTTCTCCTGAGTACGGCGATACCAGATGTGTCACACTTTTTTGCTGCCAAGGTGGGCAAAGGGGTACATATTCCAAAGTGCACCTTTCGGATTTCACCGGTCATTTTTTACACATTTTGATTGCAAAGTTCTTCTCACACATTTGGGCCCCTAAATTGCCAGGGCAGTATAACTACGCCACAAGTGACCCCATTTTGGAAAGAAGACACCCCAAGGTATTCTGTGAGGGGCATGGCGAGTTCCTAGAATTTTTTTTTTTTGTCGCAAGTTAGTGGAATATGAGACTTTGTAAGGAAAAAAGAAAAAAAAAGAAAAATCATCATTTTCCGCTAACTTGTGACAAAAAATAAAAAATTCTAGGAACTCGCCATGCCCCTCACGGAATACCTTGGGGTGTCTTCTTTCCAAAATGGGGTCACTTGTGGCGTAGTTATACTGCCCTGGCAATTTAGGGGCCCAAATGTGTGAGAAGTACCTTGCAATCAAAATCTGTAAAAAAATGGCCTGTGAAATCTGAAAGGTGCACTTTGGAATATGTGCCCCTTTGCCCACCTTGGCTGCAAAAAAGTGTCACACATCTGGTATCGCCGTACTCAGGAGAAGTTGGGGAATGTGTTTTGGGGTGTCATTTTACATATACCCATGCTGGGTGATAGAAATATCTTGGCAAAAGACAACTTTTCCTATTTTTTATACAAAGTTGGCATTTGACCAAGATATTTTTCTCACCCAGCATGGGTATATGTAAAATGACACCCCAAAACACATTCCCCAACTTCTCCTGAGTACGGCGATACCAGATGTGTCACACTTTTTTGCAGCCTAGATGCGCAAAGGGGCCCAAATTCCTTTTAGGAGGGCATTTTTAGACATTTGGATCCCAGACTTCTTCTCACACTTTCGGGCCCCTAAAAAGCCAGGGCAGTATAAATACCCCACATGTGACCCCACTTTGGAAAGAAGACACCCCAAGGTATTCAATGAGGGGCCTGGCGAGTTCCTAGAAATTTTTTATTTTTTGCATATGTTAGCGGAAATTGATTTTTTTGGTTTTTTTCTCACAAAGTCTCACTTTCCGCTAACTTAGGACAAAAATTTCAATCTTTCATGGACTCAATATGCCCCTCAGCGAATACCTTGGGGTGTCTTCTTTCCGAAATGGGGTCACATGTGGGGTATTTATACTGCCCTGGCTTTTTAGGGGCCCTAAAGCGTGAGAAGAAGTCTGGAATATAAATGTCTAAAAATGTTTACGCATTTGGATTCCGTGAGGGGTATGGTGAGTTCATGGGAGATTTTATTTTTTGACACAAGTTAGTGGAATATGAGACTTAGTAAGAAAAAACAAAAACAAACAAAAAATTTCCGCTAACTTGTGCCAAAAAAAATGTCTGAATGGAGCCTTACAGGGGGGGGTGATCAATGACAGGGGGGGTGATCAATGACAGGGGGGTGATCAATGACAGGGGGGTGATCACCCATATAGACTCCCGGATCACCCCCCTGTCATTGATCACCCCCCTGGTAAGGCTCCATTCAGACGTCCGTATAATTTTTACGGATCCATGGATCGGATCCGCAAAACACATGCGGACGTCTGAATGGAGCCTTACAGGGGGGTTATCAATGACAGGGGGTGATCAGGGTGATCACCCCCCTGTCACGGATCACCCCCCCTGTAAGGCTCCATTCAGACATCCGCATGATTTTTTACGGATCCATGGATACATGGATCGGATCCACAAAAAACATGCGGACGTCTGAATGGAGCCTTACAGGGGGGTTATCAATGACAGGGGGTGATCAGGGTAATCAGGGTGATCACCCCCCTGTCACGGATCACCCCCCCTGTAAGGCTCCATTCAGACATCCGCATGATTTTTTACGGATCCATGGATACATGGATCGGATCCACAAAAAACATGCGGACGTCTGAATGGAGCCTTACAGGGGGGTTATCAATGACAGGGGGTGATCAGGGTGATCAGCCCCCTGTCACGGATCACCCCCCCTGTAAGGCTCCATTCAGACATCCGCATGATTTTTTACGGATCCATGGATACATGGATCGGATCCACAAAAAACATGCGGACGTCTGAATGGAGCCTTACAGGGGGGTTATCAATGACAGGGGGTGATCAGGGTGATCACCCCCCTGTCACGGATCACCCCCCCTGTAAGGCTCCATTCAGACATCCGCATGATTTTTTACGGATCCATGGATACATGGATCGGATCCACAAAAAACATGCGGACGTCTGAATGGAGCCTTACAGGGGGGTTATCAATGACAGGGGGTGATCAGGGTGATCACCCCCCCTGTAAGGCTCCATTCAGACATCCGCATGATTTTTTACGGATCCATGGATACATGGATCGGATCCACAAAAAACATGCGGACGTCTGAATGGAGCCTTACAGGGGGGTTATCAATGACAGGGGGTGATCAGGGTAATCAGGGTGATCACCCCCCTGTCACGGATCACCCCCCCTGTAAGGCTCCATTCAGACATCCGCATGATTTTTTACGGATCCATGGATACATGGATCGGATCCACAAAAAACATGCGGACGTCTGAATGGAGCCTTACAGGGGGGTTATCAATGACAGGGGGTGATCAGGGTAATCAGGGTGATCACCCCCCTGTCACGGATCACCCCCCCTGTAAGGCTCCATTCAGACATCCGCATGATTTTTTACGGATCCATGGATACATGGATCGGATCCACAAAAAACATGCGGACGTCTGAATGGAGCCTTACAGGGGGGTTATCAATGACAGGGGGTGATCAGGGTAATCAGGGTGATCACCCCCCTGTCACGGATCACCCCCCCTGTAAGGCTCCATTCAGACATCCGCATGATTTTTTACGGATCCATGGATACATGGATCGGATCCACAGAACGCATGCGGACGTCTGAATGGAGCCTTACAGGGGGGTTATCAATGACAGGGGGTGATCAGGGTAATCAGGGTGATCACCCCCCTGTCACGGATCACCCCCCCTGTAAGGCTCCATTCAGACATCCGCATGATTTTTTACGGATCCATGGATACATTGATCGGATCCACAAAAAACATGCGGACGTCTGAATGGAGCCTTACAGGGGGGTGATCAATGACAGGGGGTGATCAGGGAGTGTATATGGGTGATCACCCCCCTGTAAGGCTCCATTTAGACGTCCGTATGCGTTTTGCGGATCCGATCCATGTATCCGTGGATCCGTAAAAATCATACGGACGTCTGAACGGAGCCTGACAGGGGGGTGATCAATGACAGGGCGGTGAACAATGACAGGGGGGTGATCAGGGAGTTTATATGGGGTGATCATGGGTGATCAGGGGTTTATAAGGGGTTAATAAGTGACGGGGGGGGGGGTGTAGTGTAGTGTGGTGTTTGGTGCGACTGTACTGACCTACCTGAGTCCTCTGGTGGTCGATCCTAACAAAAGGGACCACCAGAGGACCAGGTAGGAGGTATATTAGACGCTGTTATGAAAACAGCGTCTAATATACCTGTTAGGGGTTAAAAAATTCGGATCTCCAGCCTGCCAGCGAACGATCGCCGCTGGCATGCTGGAGATCCACTCGCTTACCTTCCGTTCCTGTGAGCGCGCGCGCCTGTGTGCGCGCGTTCACAGGAAATCTCGCGTCTCGCGAGATGACGCGTATATGCGTGACTGTGCGCAGCGCTGCCACCTCCGGAACGCACATGTGCGTTAGGCGGTCCGGAGGTGGTTAAGATGGTCAGCTGAGCAGCAGGCCCTCACCTGTAATGTTTTAGAGGGTAACCAGCAGGCCCTTGCTCCTAATGTTTTTTGAGGGTCAGCAGCAGGGTGTGTATGATGCCCTCCTTTATGTGTAATAAAAGGTGCATTGGAGTGCCTGTTCCTTGTAATTTTTGGCAGGCCTTTTACTTAGTGCATGGGCTGTATGAGTGTAGGAGTCCTACTACCTGAACAATTGTAGCACCATGCGAATGAGGCCCTCCTTTATGTGATATAGAGGCTGTATCTCTTTTTCCTTGTAATTTTTGGCAACACTTACACTGTATATACAATTGAATCTACACGAAAGAATGTTTCCTAACAATTTTTCCTCTAAAAAGGATTTTTTTTGTTTTTGTCGGGGCGGGGTTTTGGGCGTTTTATTTTGTCAGTTTGTAAAAGTGGAGTACAACTCGGACAACATGGCTCCAAGCAGCGACAATGATTTCCAAGATGCATCCAGACATGGTCCCCTGCTGTTCCTGATCGATTTCAGAGGTGTTTCCATCACTTTCAGACCTTTTCTTATGAACCAGGCACCCTCCCCTCATCCGAGCAGGGGGTGCCTGGTCGCCTCCCATTGGCTTCCATTATACTCGGGTGCTCGGCCGAGCGCACGAATATCGCGATGTGTTCGGACCGAACACACGAACACTTTGGTGCTCGCTCATCACTAATATTTATACATAGTAATTAGATCTCCCCTCAATCATCTTTTTTCTAAAGTGAATAATCCTAATTTTGATAATCTTTCAGGTTACTGTAGTTGCCCCATTCAATTTATTACTTTAGTTACCCTCCTCTGGATCCTCTCCAGCTCTGCTATGTCTGCCTTGTTCACAGTACTCCATGTGTGGTCTGACTAGCGATTTGTAAAGTGGTAAGACTATGTTCTTATCACGGACATCTATGCCCCTTTAGATGCAACCCATTATCTTATTGGTTTTAATACCAAGTCCAGTATTGCTGTCCCTCTAGTCGAGTCCTGAACCAGTTGGGAGAGGTAATTGTCTTTGGTTATTGCCAAGAACCTGTTTCCTTTATGGGATGTCCAGCTTTCAGTTTCCCGGTCTATATCTGGGTAGTTGAAGTCCCCCATAATAACCACCTTATTATGATTTGCTGCCTTGTCTATCTCGTTTAGTAGTAGATTTTCTGTGGACTCTGGTATATTAGGTGGTTATATTAGTGAGTAAAATAAAGTAATAAGTAATATTATTATTTATTATTAAAGCGCCATTCATTTCATGGCCCTGAAAAGGGGTGCACATACATAATGCAGACAATTGCATTGAGCATGAACAAGACAAGTTACAAACTGGTACAGAAGAAGAGAGGACCCTGTCCACGAAGGCTTACAATCTACGAGGTATGGAGGAAGGACACAGTAGGTGAGGGTAAAGATGGTCATGGAGGCATAGCAGCAGCAGGGCCACTGGTTGTAGGCTTGTCTGAAGAGGTGGGTATTTAGGTTTCTTTTGAGGGATTTCACTGTAGGTGAGAGTCTGATATATTGGGGTAGAGAGTTCCAATGTATGGGGGAAGCACGGAAGAAACCTTGGAGGCGATTGTGGGAAGAGGTGATAAGAGGAAAGGAGAGAAAGAGGTCTTTTGGGGATTGGAGATTATGTGTGGGGATGTATCGGGAAAGTAGCTCAGAGATGCATGGAGGGGACAGGTTGTGGACGGCTTACATATTTGTTAGAATTTTAAACTGAATTTGATGGGCAATGGGGAGTAAGTGAAGTGATTGGCAGAGGAGTAACAAGTTGAGAGGTGGATAAGTCGTGCAGCAGAGTTGAGGATAGATTTGAGGGGTGCGAGAGTGCTAGATGCAATGCCACAGAGGAAAATGTTGCCGTAGTCTAGGCGGGAAATGTTGAGGGCATGTACAAGCATTTTCGCAGACTCAAAGTTGAGGAAAGCGCAAATGCGGGAGATGTTTTTGAGTTGGAGGCGGCAGGTGGTGGAAAGCGCTTGAATGTGCGGTCTGAAGGAGAGGGCAAAATCCAAGGTCACTCCAAGTCAGTGGACTTGGTTGACTGGGCAGAGTGTGCAGCCATTGATCGTGATAGTTAGGTCTGTTGGGGGGGTTGAACAAGATGGGGGAAAGATGATAAATTGTGTTTTATCCTTGTTACGTTTTAGAAAGCGAAAGGAGAAGGAGGATATGGAACATAGGCATTGTGGGATTCTGGATAGTAAGGTGGTGATGTCTGGACCAGAGAGGTAGATTTGTGTGTCGTCAGCTTAAAAGTGATACTGAAAGCCATGGGACTCTATGATAAGATAGATAGAGAAGAGAAGAGCAGTGGTCCTAGGACAGAGCCTTGTGGGACACCAACAGAGAGGAAATGAGATGAAGTGGTGTGAGAGTGGGAGATGCTAACTGTCTGGTCTGTGAGGTATGAGGTGATCCAGGAGAGAGACAGGTCGGTGATGCCAAGAGATGAGAGAATTTTTAACGGA
Organism: Bufo gargarizans; assembly: GCF_014858855.1. NCBI lineage: Eukaryota > Metazoa > Chordata > Amphibia > Anura > Bufonidae > Bufo > Bufo gargarizans. The sequence goes on along the minus strand of NC_058081.1, from coordinate 684,656,031 downwards.
AGGGAGTGGTCAACCGTGTCAAAGGCCAAGGACAGGTCAAGGAGGAGGAGGATACATAGCTGAGTGAGCGGCGTGATGACGTGAGGGACACGTCTCGCTCTCCCTCTGCGCTAGCCTCCTCCCTCCATGTCTCTGAGCCGAAACAGCTGATGCCCTGACGCTGAGTCCTGGCGCGGCTTACCTTCCTTTCCTGCTCTGCTGGTTTGTCTGCCGACGGCTCGTCTGCTGCTGGCTGAAGGTGGTTCTCCCGGTCTGTGGTTTCGGCTGGTCCTGGGGGTCCCCTGGTCTTCTCCTCCGGCGGCTTCTGGTTCTCTGCCCTGGTGTACGGTGGCTGCCGGCGCTTGCCCGAGTCGACTGTTTTTTTTCCTACAAGTTCGTTGCCTGCCCTCTGCTGGTGGTTCTTGGAACTTCATCCTCGTTCCTCCCTGCTACTTTCTTTTTGCCTGGCTTGGGTTTCTGCCTTGCTGCTGGAGCCAAGTACTTCGCGGTTCGCGGATTTTCTGGCCCATCTGTTATCCGGGCGACCAGCATCTATTACCCGGTGACCTGTAAAGACTCCTCGTTTCCTCTCTTCTGGCTGGCCCTGGATTTCCTGCTTGATCCGTGGCGCACACTGGGACTTCGAGCGTACTGGACACGTGAGAAATATTGCTATCCGCTAATTGTGACTTTATTTTTTGTTCTTTGTTTTTTTTTGTGAACCCTCCTGCTAAACGGGCGCAGATTTTTTTTTTTTTTTTTTTTTTTTTTGATCTTGTCCCTTTTCTCTCGTGCAGTTTGGAGAAGGGGGGATAGAAGAGAGGAAGGGGGGGGGGGGGGGAAAAGGGAGAGAGAAAGGAAAAGAAAAAATAAGGAAAGAGAAAAAGAGGGAGGGAAGGAGGGAAAGGGGAGGAGGGAAGGAAGGAGAAAAAAAAAAGAGAAGAAAAAAGGGAAGAAAAAATGCCCCCAAAACGACGGTCGGTGGATTCCTCTGTAGCGAAGATGGCGTCTAAGACTCCCGAGAATAAAATCGATAAATTTTTGAAATCACCTTTCCCAAATGAAAAGAATATAGCTAAGACAAAATTGTCTGCTAATTTGAAGAAACCCGTGAAAATCCCCCAAACTGATGAATCCTCTGATGGGGAATCAGTGGAGGCAGGTCAGGTGCTAGACGAGGAGAGTCTCTCTGCACAAACGCAAGCTGCACAAACGCGAACTGAACATGACCCTTTAGTTTTGAATAAAATTTTGGGCGCCGTAGAAAATAACGGCACATTAGTGCAAGGGATGTCTATTCAGCTGGGTTCGGTGCAGAGCGATATTTCCTTAATAAGAGAAGACCTAGTAAATATCCGGGATCGAGTCCAGAATGTGGAAAAAATTGTGGACTCATTGCAAACTGATATAGATATTTTAAAATCCAAAACCGCTTTGTTAGTTTCAGAAAATCAATCACTACAAAATAAGCTGGAGGATCTAGAAAACAGGGCAAGGCGAAACAATGTTCGTATAATTGGTTTTCCAGAAGGAGCTGAAGGCCGACAGCTAGAGGAACAACTTAAAGATGTAGTTTTGAACAATCTGGGTAGTGATTATTTTTCCTCCATGTTTCAAATAGAAAGAGCCCACCGAATACCAGGAGGGAAACCTATCCCAGGGAGGCCGCCGCGAGCAATTTTAATGAAATTATTATTATCTGCCGACAGAGACATGATATTGAGAAGAGCAAGAGAATGCACACCTATCGAATATCAGGGCACCAAACTGCTTTTTTTTCCAGACTTTGCTCGGCAGACCCAGGAAAAAAGAAGAAACTTTATAGAGATAAAGAAACGCTTGGCGTCTAAAGATATTAAATATTCTCTACAATATCCAGCAAAATTAAGAGTGATTTATAACGGGACTTCCCAATTTTTTGAAAAACCACAACAAGCGTTAGACTGGATGGAGCAAACGGGCATATGAAATTGTGTAACACTATCATGGAGGGGAGGTGGGGTTAGGGCAAGGGAGAATGGCCGGAGGTTAGAGGTTTGCTGATTAGATCGGGCGGACCAACGGAGAGGGGAGGGGGGGGGGAGGGGCCAACCCACCTTGCAGGTATGGAATTTTTTTTTTTTTTTTTTTTTTTTTTTTTTTCTCTCTCTGCTGTAGTGAAGGATGTCTACTAGAATTGTAACTTGGAATGTTAGAGGGCTTGGGGAAAGGGTTAAAAGACAAGCTATTATGGATGCATTAAAACGATACCTTCCAGCAATTGTTTGCATGGTAGAAACTCATCTTACTAAAGAAACCGTGTTCCGCTTGACAACGGGATGGTATTCTCAATCTTATCATTCCACTTTTAGTAGTTCCTCCAGGGGCGTCTCAGTTCTGATTCATAACTCTGTGGATTTCACCCTTATAGAATCCCATATTGATGACCAAGGCAGGTTTATCTTTCTGTATGGTAAGCTGTATGGTTGTAGCTATATTCTTGCTTTTTTTTATATACCCCCGCCCTTCTCTATGTACCCACTGATCCAGTTTACACGTTTTTCTGAAGGGAGATCAGAATGCCGGCTAGTTCTGATGGGGGACTTTAATGCAGTTATGGACCCCAATAAAGATAGATTCACACTAGATGCAGAACAGGTGAGGAATGCATGCAATTCACCGTTGCCACAGTTCTGCTTGGAGGTGGGACTGGTGGATATATGGGAACATCTTGGTGGGGGAAAGAGAGTATACTCTTGTGTTAGCAGGGGTGGCAGAGCAATGTCCAGGATTGATTTAGCATTTACTAATGAGAGCAATCTGAGCAATATCCGGAAGATACGATATGGGGTAAGAACAGTTTCGGACCACTCACCCGTACTGGTTGAGGTCTGCACGGGGAGGAATAAGGATAATCGGGGGTTAGGATTTAGGCTGAATCCATACTGGCTTACTATTATGGATAACCTTCAGTCCATTAAATCTCTGATGTCCTCCTTTTGGGAGGTTAACCTTCCCTCTGCGAACATCAATGTAGTATGGGATTCCATGAAAGCATATCTGAGGGGGGTCTTCATAAGCGAGATTGTTGCAGCAAAGAGAACATTTAAAAAAAAAGAGGAGGAACTGGCCAAGGCGGCTGCGGACACAACTGAGCGATTTATCAGCCAACCTACTGAGTATAACAGGGAAGAGATGCAGGAGGCCAGCTGCTCCTTGGAAAAATATCTAATAGAGAAAGCAAATCATAGAGTATTTTTTAAGGGTTTAAAATATTTCACGGAGTCTGGACGTCCTGGTAGGCTGCTAGCTAGGATAATCACACAACAAGATAAGAAAAATCAATCTATTATCTCTATTCGCAATACAGCGGGGGAAATTATCACGGACGCAGAAGGAATTAGGGACACCTTTTTACAATACTTTACTCAGATATATAGCTCCTCTTTTGGCGTGTCACCCGAGCTGGCGACGCGGTTCCTGGAGGGGATTCCACTTTCTACTTTAAATGAAGCTCAGATAGAATATCTGGAAGAGGAGCTATCTCTTTCGGAGCTCCAGGAGGTTTTGGGATCGGTCTCTGGGAACTCGTCGCCAGGGACGGATGGCCTTCCATATGAGGTCTACCGTAAGTATAGTGATGTGATTCTTCCTCAGTTGCTTGAGGTTCTCTCCCAGGCGGTGCAGGGAGGGAGCCTACCATGTTCTATGATGGAGGCCCTTATTGTTCTAATTCCCAAAAAGGATAAAGACCCGATAGAAATGAGTTCTTACAGGCCAATTTCATTATTAAATACAGACGCTAAGTTATTATCAAAAGTCTTGGCAAGGAGGCTTTCACGGGTGATATCCTCTATTATCCACCCAGACCAAAATGGCTTTATGCCTAAAAGGGGTACCCATTATAACCTGCATAGACTATTTATGAATATTCAGTCCCCGGGAGGCGGTACCCGCTCCATCCTGTCGTTGGATGCCACTAAAGCATTCGACAGGGTGGAGTGGACCTTTCTCTGGGAGGTAATGAAAAAAATGGGCTTTGGCCCTAGATTTATGGCGATGGTTCAGCTATTATATCGCTCCCCAGTTGCTAGGATTAGGATTAATGATACGTTCACTCAGAGCTTTACCCTAGGAAGAGGTACCCGCCAAGGTTGCCCTCTTTCCCCTCTTTTGTTCAATATTTATATCGAACCCTTAGCAGCCAGTATAAGGCAGGATCCGCAAGTGGCCGGTTTTGGTATAATGGGGAAACACGACCGTGTATCTCTCTACGCAGATGATATCTTGGTTTTTGCTCATCAAACAGAAACCACTCTCCCTCGTATAATGGATCTGGTTGGCTCTTTCTTTGCACCGTCTGGTTTGGAAATCAATTGGGAGAAGACGGTTCTTCTCCCTATAGACGAGCTGCGAGGCGACTGGGATAACCAACTAACAGTCGCTGATTCATTAAAGTACCTGGGGATTTCAGTTTCTGCCAAACCTCAGGAATATTTACAACTCAATCTGATTCCTCTGCTGGTAAAACTGAGGGCCAAAATTAAGATATGGGAAAAAATTGTAAAGGCAAGAGCGGACAGAATCTCTTTAATAAAAATGGTAGTACTGCCCCAGGTCCTCTATGTCCTGCGCAACTCGCCTGTATGGATCGCAGACAAATACTTTAGATTGATAGAGCGGATGCTTAATGATCTATTATGGGGGAGGAAGCGTGTGAGATTGAAGACACTCTATTTCTCCATGCCTTATAATCAGGGAGGCCTTAATCTGCCCTACTTTAGGGGTTACTTTGTGGCCTCTCAACTTTGTTTTTTTAACGACTGGGAAAATAGCCAGTTCTGCAATAGGGTAGTGAAAGACTCAGGTTTTACGGACTTCTTTACTGTATTGGAGTCCGACTATTTACTAAATATACAGACTGAGTATACACTTTTTTGCAGAATGGCTATAAAGACCTGGCGGACTATTAGGAGTTGGTGTGGAATTAAGGCATCACTTATTTGCACTCCATTATGGCATAACTCAAAGCTTTTGAATGTAAGGGACTTGAATTGCTGCCAGTACTGGAGGACTAAGAATGTTCAGTACCTACATCAGGTGGTTAGTGGCGGACAAATTTTGCCCCCGATGGAGTTAGGGCAAAGGGTAAATTTGGCCGAGGTGGCTTGGTATGCATATTTTCAATTGAGGTCAGCACTTTTTAGCACTTTGAATAGTCACCTTCTGTTTATAGATACTCCTGAATTTTTACACGATTTAATTATTAAGAAAACTGTCACGAAAATTAAAATATCACATTGTTATAGACACTTAATGAAAAAATTTTTTGAGGGTCTTCTCTCTCCAGGACAGAAATCCTGGTCACTGACACTCTCAGAGGTGGGTCCCGTAGACTGGGAGAACATAGGGGAAAGCTTAAAACTTGTTTCACAGAATTTCAATCACACAGTTGTACAATTTAATATTTTGCACAAAATATACGTGACACCCATGTGGTTATATAGGAGAGGACTCAGAGTCTCCTCTGACTGCCCACGCTGTGGCGACTCCGAGGCAGACCATCTACATCTGTTTTGGGACTGCCCGATGGTGGGTAGCTATTGGAGATCGGTCCAAAATACCTTGGCTCGTAAATTTAACATTGTTGTTCCTTTGTCCCCCATGATATGGGTCCTGGGAGACCTATCGGAGGTTGACTACCAGCCCATAAAACGCCAACTACTGATTAAGGTTATGTTCTTGGCCAGGCTTCTGGTCTCTAGATTATGGTTTTGCTCCTCTGCTCCAGATTGCAGTAACTGGTTGGCCCTGGTCGAGAAAGTGAAGATTTATGAGAGGATTTTGTATAAACAAAGAGGATCCTATCTAAAGTGGTGCAAATTGTGGGAAGATTGGGACACGGGTAATTAATTAATTTGGAATTGTTTTTTTCTTCTTTTTTTTTCTTTTTTTTTTTTTTTTTCCTGCAAGGTGGGGGGGGGGGGGGGGGTGGTTGGGAATGATCTTATTAGTCCGGTTTTTCTTTATGTAGTGCAATTGGGAAAGGATGTGAAATCGCATCTGAATATTGGAATATCTCTAGGAATGCTGGAGGACGGCGGGACTCTCAGGCACTGTATAATGGATAAAGTTCTCGTTAAAACAAGGCACTCTGCGTTTACGGGCGGGGACCCGGGGTTTGGGACTATCGGGTTTTTATTCCGACCGGGTGCGCCCTGAAATGCGGCTCTTTCTTTTCGATATGTGGTTGGACTGTAGGCAGCGATACGATACATGCGGTATGGGTGCAATTAGGGGACAGAGCCGGCTTTTGGTGGTGTTTCTGCCCACATTTCTTGCCGGTGAGTGATACTTGATTTGAGTCCCCTTGCACCTGAGATACTGGTGTGACTGTATGTGAGGCATGGATGAGCTGGGCACAAATTTTCAATTTTAACTATATATGGGGAAGAGGCAGTAAAATATGCTGTGGCTTTCTGTTTCTTTTTTCTTTCTCCACTGTGACAGAAGACTGCTGGACCCCCCCAGGTTGCTTTAAGAAATGTCTGCGATTAAAGATCGCTATAAGCCCGCTATGTATGGTTAATGTGAGTATCAGGTGAATGGATTTAAGATTGTTAATCCTGCCGCTCTCTGTACCCATATTCGGGAAAGGACGCGTGGAGCGCGTGCTCGCTCCCCGATGGCTGCCCGGACCGTGGGTCCCCGACCTTTGCCCTTTTTTGGATATCAACATGTTAAGTTAGATGCTTTGTGTGGCTGCGAGTCCCGCTCCCCTCTTAGCAAGTGAGATCTCCATTTGATTTGTTTTATCTCCATAAGTATGGTTATTTGTATGTAATTGGTACTAATTGCGCTTGCAAATTAGAAATTTACGGACTTTAGGATTTATAACACTACTAAGGCTATATTGATATTTATTTTTTGTATTATAAATAAAATAAAGTTTAAAAAAAAAAAAAAAAAAAAAGGAGGAGGAGGATAGAGTAATGTTTTTTGGTTTTGGCTGTTAGCAAGTCGTTGGTGACTTTGGTAAGGCCAGTTGAGTGGTGGGTTGAGGTGGGATGGGATTGTTCAAGTATACAGGTGGTGAGATGTGATCTAGAGAGTAGGTTGGAAAGTTGTTGTTCTGTAATGGTGGAGAAGCAGGTTTTGGGAGAAGAGGACTGAGTAGTTGTGTAGAGGGTCTGTGGGGACTGTGCACTGAAGCTTTCTCTAATGTTGATTATCTTTTGTTTGAAGTATGTGGAAAAGTCCTCAGCTGAGATGAGAGGTGAAGGTGGGGGGGTTGGGGGATGGAGAAGAGAGTTAAGTGTTAAAAAGTAGTTTAGGGTTGTGGGAGAGGGAAGTTGAGAGATGAGAAGTAGGCCTATTTTGCATCAGCGAGTGAGGATTTGAAAATGAGAAGGTATTGCTTATATGTGGTGAAGTGATCCTTAGAATGGGATTTCTTTCATCGCTGCTCAGCAGCAGTGGAAGCTTGTCTGAGCTTTTTGGTCAGGCTGGTGCCAGGGTTGTCTGTTGATTTTCCGGGTTTTGTTGTGTGTGAGGGAGGCAACAGAATCCAGACCTGTACTTATTGTGGTGTTATACAGAGTGGTGGCAGCATCTGCGTCCTGGAGGGAACAAATGGTAGAGAGAGGCAGAAGAGAGTCAGAAAGCAAGTGAAAGTCAAGATGTTTAAAGTTCCTGCGGGGTGTGCTAGTGTGTGGACTGGGGGAGCAGAAGAAGAGACCAGTGAGGAGGAGGTGAGTAGGTTGTGGTCGGATAGGGGGAGAGGCGAATTAGAAAGGTTAGATAGGGAGCAGAGGTGGGTAAAAATAAGATCCAGAGTGTGACCATCTCTGTGGGTGGGAGAAGAGGACCACTGCGAGAGGCCGAAGGAGGAGGAGAGTGCTAGAAGCTTGGAGGCGTCTGAATGGCAAGTGTCAATGGGAATGTTGAAGTCACTCATGATGATAGTGGGGATGTCAGCAGAAAGAAAGTGTAGGAGCCAGGTGTTGAAGTGGTCAAGAAAAATGGTGGCTGGGCCTGGGGGGCAGTAAATGACAGCTACTTGGAGGTTGGAGGGACAGTAGATGCAAACAGAGTGTATTTCAAATGAAGTGAGCTTAATGGAGGGTGGCAGAGGAGTTGGGCTGTAGGAGCAGTTGTCTGATAGGAGAAGACCAACTTCTCCACCATGTTTGAAGACGGGGCGGGGGGTGTGAGTGAAATTAAATCCGCTATAGGAGAGAGCAGAGAGACCATGTAGCTGGGTAAGTCCCACATTTATCGTCTGGCTGATGTCAATGTAGGCAGCCAGTTATCATTCACCATTGAGAGGGGGGGGGGGGGGTGCTCCACTCTGGAACAAGAGGCCTGGTCCCCCATCTCTCTTAGTGAGACAGCTGCCCAAATACAAAAAAAAGGGTTTACCTCCATGAGACAGTAACACTTTATAATACAACTTCTGCTGCTGTTATACAAACAGTCATTTCCTTAAAGGGGTTGTCCCATGAAAAATATTCTACAGTTTTCAAACCAGCACCTGGATCTGATAACTTTTGTAATTCCATGTAATTAAATATTTAGCATAGCCAATGAGTAATTCAATAAAATGTTTCTGTATAGCACCACCTGCTGTTTTTTCTTATTATTTCTTTGCCCTGCTCACTGATATGGCCGCACATGCTCAGTTTCATCCTTCAACTGCCTCCTGAGTTGTGATAGGGAGAAGATGGACACGCCCCCTTAGCTGGAGCAGAAAATACACTCCCCTTGAGCTGTCAGCTTGATATAAAGCTAGCAGAGCAATAAATGGGGAGATCTCTGGATCCATGTGAGGTACAGGGCTGGTTCTAGCTTTGTTAGAAATATATTGTCATGTACTACCGTATTTTTTGTCCCATAAGATGCACTTTCCCCTCCTCCAAAAGTGGGTTGGGAAATGCCCCTGCGTCTTATGGGGCGAATGCTGCCATTTTACATCGCAGACTGCGATGTATCAACTGGAGGGGGAGGGAGGCATGCAAATGCGGCGGGGCCGGTGCGGTCACTGTACTCCGGCCCCTCCGCTCACTCACTTCCTTAATGCCTAAACCTTTTATAATAATAACTTTAATTGAAGTTCCGATCCCCAGCCCTATCTGTGCTACTTACTAAATGTCCTGTAGCAGGTAGAGCAGGGCGGCCGGCCGTATCTCACTGATGTCACGTACCTGCGCCGCCTACTTCATTCATAAAGTAGGCGGCGCAGGCACGTGATGTCAGTAAGTTACGGCCGGCCGCCCACCCTGCTCTGCCTGCTACAGAGGACATTTAGTAAGTAGCACAGATTGGGCTGGGGATCGGAACTTCAATTAAAGTAATTATTATAAAAGGTTTAGGCAATAAAGCAGTAAGTGAGCGGCGGGGCCGGAGTACAGTGACACCGGCCCCTCCTCCCTCCCCCGTCCCACAGGTTTAGCTCCGGTATATTAGGGCATCTGTGGATGCGATTATTATGGGGTGGTGGATATGTGGATGGCACTGTTATGGGGTGGGGATCTGTGGGTGACACATATATAGCAGTGCCATCCACAGATCTCCCCCATAACAGTGCCATCCACAGATCCCCCCCCATAACAGTGCCCCCCTCATATCCCCCATAACAGTGCCCCCCTCAGATCCCCCCATAACAGTGCCCCCCTCAGATCCCCCATAACAGTGCCCCCCTCAGATCCCCCATAACAGTGCCGCCTCAGATCCCCCCATAACAGTGCCATCCACAGATCCCCCCATAACAGTGCCACCCACATATCACCCCCATAACAGTGCCACCCATATATGCCCCCCAAAACAGTGCCATCCACAGATCCCCCATAGTAGTGTCATGCACAGACCACCATTAGTTCAAAACGCAACAAAAGCACACCTTTTGGTTAAAAAAATTTTTTTTCTTATTTTCCTCCTCAAAAACCTTGGTGCATCTTATGGGCCGGTGCATCTTATAGGGTTAAAAAATAAGGTATATGAGGTCTGATTTTCATTTTTTATATAAGTCATAGGATAATCCCTTTAAGGCCCCATGCACACGGCCGTGTTTCACAGCCGTGTGCGGGCCGTGGAACCGCGGCCTGGATCCCTCCTGAGAGCAGGAGCGCACGGCGTCACTGGTTGCTATGACGCCGTGCGCTCCCTGCTGCCGACACAGTACAGTAATACACTGGTATAGATCATACCAGTGTATTACTGTATTGCGGAAAGCACATTGCCAATGTCAATATTTTGCGGATCCGCGGATCCGCGAAACACATACGGCCGTCTAAAAGGAGCCTTACAGGGGGGTGATCAATGACAGGGGGGTGATCAGGGAGTCTATATGGGGTGATCACCCCCCCTGTCATTGATCACCCCCCTGTAAGGCTCCATTCAGACGTCCGTATGTTCCTTGCGGATCCGCGGATCCGATCCGTGGATCCACGGATCCGCAAAACACATACAGACATCTGAGTGGAGCTTTACAGGGGGGTGATCAGGGAGTCTAATATGGGGTGATCAGGCGTTAATAAGGGGTTAATAAGTAACAGGGGGGGTGTAATGTCTCGGCTGCGTGTTGCTTTAGGTACACAGCTTAACATCAAGTATAAACCGAATCCCAATGAAAGATGCGCTGGTTTGCTGAACTGATGCAATCTTTACTGAGATATAATGAACAGGAATGTGTACAATAATGTTCATATGATATGATATGGGATGATATGTGTGATAAAAAGGCTTTGGTGTTCGTCAGGTTTGCAATATGTAATAGCTTTAAGATGTCCTGTGGATCTGGTCACTACAGTAGCCAGAGCTGGACTGAACAGGATATGTCCCAGCAAGCCCTAGAGAGTACAGAGAAGACCCGCCTCTAGGCTTCAAGAAAATGGAGGGTCTTAAAGAAACAGACACTACTGAGTGCTAAGCATGTAATATACATTGCAAAGGCAGCACACTCCCCACCTGGCGTACCATTGGTTATGCCACTAACCTTTGGACAGAAGTAAAACTACTTCAGAAATTGGCCTAGCATACACCTTGGGAATGCCCTGTCTAACAATTCTAACTTCAACTTTTCTAACTCTAGCATCACCACTAGGATCAGTCCCCACAATGAGTCCAATAGGCCATTCGTTCCTGTGGGCCTGAGTGTCTTTTAATAAGACAATGTCTCCAACTTGTAAGTTGGGTTTGTCATCTTGCCATTTCTTGCGTGGCTGGAGTGTCACCAGGTATTCCTGTCTCCACCTCTTCCAGAAAATGTCCGCAAGGCTTTGAACTTGTCTCCATTGCTTAGTATACAAGTCCTTGAGGTCAAAGTCTCCAGTGGGAGCTGTCACTGGTTCCATCTTCTGGGTCAGCAGCATTGCGGGTGTCAAGACTGATGGCATCTCTGGATCTGTAGACACTGGAACCAAAGGTCTGGCGTTCATAATGGCCATGACTTCAGCCATTAGTGTAGTCAAAGCTTCATGAGTGAGGCGAGTAGACCCAACCTTCAGGAGCATGGCATCCAGAATACGACGAGCTACTCCAATCATCCTCTCCCATGCTCCTCCCATATGCGATGCGTGTGGAGGATTAAAAGTCCAAGTGCAGCCTTGACCTTGAAGATAGGAACCTGTTTCAGAGTCTGTAGAGATGATTTTCAACTCCTTGCAGGCCCCAATAAAGTTTGTGCCACGGTCTGAACGAATCAATTTCGCTGGTCCTCTGATAGAGAAGAATTTTCTCAAGGCATTGATGAAACTTGAAGTGGATAAAGATTCAATCACTTCAATATGAACTGCTCTAGTACTCAGGCAAGAGAACAGAACAGCCCAACGTTTACTTTCGGCACTGCCTCCTCTAGTCTTGCGAGAAGAGATGTTCCATGGTCCAAAAACGTCCAGACCTACGTGAGTGAACGGAGGATCTGAAGCAAGTCTGTCTGCAGGTAAGTTTGACATCTTCTGAACCTCAAGTTTCCCTCTAATCTTCTTACAGGTAACGCATTGGCTGATCACGCTGGAGACTAGTCTCTTACCTCCTATGATCCACAATCCTGCTGACCGCACTGCTCCTTCAGTGAAGTGTCGTCCTTGATGTGCAACTTGCTCGTGATAGTGTCTTACCAGAAGAAGAGCGATGTGATGATTCTTAGGTATGATGAAGGGATGTCTCTCTTGGATAGTCATATCTGCTGCCGACAAACGACCTCCAATTCTTAGTACTCCGTCTTCGTCGAGGATAGGGTTCAACTTCTTGAGCGAACTGTGTCGAGAAATCTCTTCCTTTTTCAGAAGGCTTTGAATTTCTTCTTTAAAGACTTCCTGCTGGACGCATTTGATGATCGCGACCTTGGCTTGTTCAAGATGGTCGTTGCTACGTTGATCAGTATTAGTAGCTCTGGAGGAGTATCTGGCTAGACAGATAAGTTTTCCGGTTGCACGAGTCAGCGACTTCCATCTGGAAAACCTTTCAAATCTATGGGCGCCCAGACTGTCTCTGGTAACTAAAGTCTTGCAAACTGCAACTTGAGGTCTTACCTCTTTGTCTTGATCTGGTTCTATGAGCTGAAAGGTCTCTACCTGAGTAGTCTCTTTGATTTCTGGCTTACCAAGAAACGATGGACCTACGAACCAGTTAGTTTGCTTGAGTACAGCGGCTGACACCAATCTTGTCCCATGATCCGCTGGGTTCTTGTCCGTGCTGATGTGATGCCACTGATCTGGACTTGTAGACTTTCTGATACGTGTCACTCTGTTGGTCACGTATGTGTAAAATCTTTTTGAAGCGTTGTGAATATATCCTAACACAATCTTGCTGTCCGTATAAAAGTTCACTGCATGGATCTCAATGTCCAGTTCAGTCGTAATCATGTCTGCCATCTCTACCGCTAAGACAGCAGCACAAAGTTCTAGACGTGGGACAGTGTGAGCAGGTCTGGGAGCTAGTTTAGATTTTCCCATGATGAACCCAACATGGCTTTGTCCCTCAGTGTCTATTACCCTGAGGTAAGTTACAGCTGCAATAGCCATAGTGGAAGCGTCAGAGAATACGCATAATTCTCTCCTCTTTGTAGCAGACAAGGAAACAAATACGTACGGTCTTGAAATGTAGAGTTGTTCAAGCTCTAACAATGAGTCTTTCCACAACTTCCACTGCATTTGCTTCTCGTCAGGAAGAAGTACGTCCCAGTCAATTTGTTCCTGCTCAGTAGTGATCTGTCTCAAAAGAGCTTTGCCTTGCATGATGATGGGTGCTACGAATCCCAAGGGGTCATAAAGACTATTGACTGTAGATAGGACACCTCTTTTTGTGAATGGTTTCTCTTATCTGGAGACCCTGAAGGTGAAACTGTCAGTCTTTAAAGGGGTTGTCCGGGTTCAGAGCTGAACCCGGACATACCCTTATTTTCACCCCGGCAGCCCTCCTGAGCCTGGCATCGGAGCATCTCATGCTCCGATGCGCTCCAGTGCCCTGCGCTAGATCGCGCAGGGCACAGGCTCATGTGTTTTCAATAACACACTGCCGGGCGGTAACTTCCGCCCAGCAGTGTGTTCGGTGACGTCACCGGCTCTGAGGGGCGGGCTTTAGCTCTGTCCTAGCCGTTTTACTGGCTAGGGCAGAGCCAAATCCCGCCCATCAGTGCCGGTGACGTCACCGGGCTGCCTGTCAGTCCCATAGAGAGCCCGGTATGTCACCGGAACTCAGAAAAATGCCTTTGCCCTGCGCGATTTAGCGCAGGGCAAAGGAGAGCATCGGAGCATGAACTGCTCCGATGCTCATGTCAGGGGGGCTGCCGGGGTGAAAATGGAGGGATGTCCAGGTTCAGCTCTGAACCTGGACAACCCCTTTAAGTCCCAACTAAGCCCAAGACTTCTTTGCAAGGGTGGTGATTCTGTTCCTAGATCTAAGTCTTTGAGGTCTTTAGCACGGTCTTCCATTGGAAATGCTTCCATGACTCTGTAGCTGTTGGAAGCTACCTTGTTCAATCTTATGTTGGATTCTGGCAACATTTCTTTTGTACTTTTTAGGACGTTAATAGCTTCTTCGTTGCTGGAGAAAGAAGCAAGTCCATCGTCCACGTAGAAGTTCTTCATGACGAACTGTTTGGCTTCTTGACCATGTCTTTCACCTTGCTGTGCTGCTCGTTTCAGGTTGTAGATAGCTACAGCTGGGGAAGGGCTGTTTCCAAACACATGTACCTTCATCCTGTACTCTATGATGTCTTTGTTAAAGTCATTGTCTGCATACCACAGGAACCTTAAGTAGTCTCTGTGATCTTCTCGAACGAAGAAACAGTAGAACATCTGTTGTACATCTGCTGTTACTGCTACAAGTTCTTTTCTGAACCTGATGAGTACTCCAAGGAGTGTGTTGTTCAGGTCAGGTCCGCTGAGAAGGACGTCATTTAGTGAGATGCCTTCGTGCTTCGCACTAGAGTCAAATACTACACGTATCTGACCTGGTTTTTGAGGATGATACACTCCAAATATTGGTAAGTACCAGTGTTCTTGGTTTTCTTGTAGTGGTGGTGCCCTTTCTGCCTGCTCGTTGTCAAAAATCTTTTGCATGAAGGCTTGGAAGTGTTTCTTCATATTTGGCTTTCTTTGTAGAGTGTGCTGCAACAAACTGAAGCGTTTCTCTGCTTGTACCTTGTTGACAGGAAGGCAATGGCGTGGTGACCAGAAGGGTAGAGGGGCTACCCAGCTGCCTGACTTGTCTCTGTAGACTTCTCTGTCCATGATCTCGAGGAAGAGGGTATCTTCTACCGAGGGTGCTGGCTTGTCGTCGTCTCGTGTTCTTTCAAACACCTTACAACCCAGTTCATCTGTATTTCCAGTTGAGGCTAAGTCTTCCATGCACCTCTGGATACTCCGATGATGTGTTAGGTTATCTAATCTCTCTTTAATGTGTAGACTGTTGGTACATGGGCAAAGACAAGATGTACAACCATTCTGCAACAGATGTGTTCTGTAGACATTTACCTTTGATGGTTTGTGCAGTCCGTCTAGACATACTTCTCCAACGATGACCCATCCGAGATCAAGGCGTTGTGCAAATGGTGCATTGTGTGGCCCATTGTACTGTTCTCTGACCTTGTGCAATCTGAGAATATCTCTCCCAAGTAGAAGGGTGATTGCAGCATCTGGATCTAGTGCTGGTATTTGGTCTGCTATTCGCACCAGATGAGGGTGATGACGAGCAACTTCAGGTGTGGGTATCTCTGACCTGTCGTCTGGTATCTCATCGCATTCTATAAGGGTAGGTAGAGTCACCTTTGTCTTTCCATCTAATGACTCGATGATGTAGTTATTTGCTCTTCTCCCTATTGTCTCTACAACTCCAGAACAAGTCTTCAAGGTGTATGGAGTTGGACTTCCTTTGTCACCGAAGAGGTCAAAGAATTCTGTTTTTGCCAGAGATCTGTTACTCTGTTCATCCATGACTGTGTACATCTTGATTGCTTTTTCTCTAAAACCTGCTGGATACACCTTGACTAAGCATATCTTGGAGCACGATCTTGAGCGGCCCTGCTCTGTACAGATCTCAGTGCACTTTGAGGTTACTGCTGGCGTTATACTCTCTCCTTGCTCCCCACCATGATCTTCTTGAGTTGCTTGAACTTCTTGTTTCCATGGTGGTGGTCCTGGGTGCAGTGCTGACAAGTGTTTGTCACTGTTACACTCTGCGCATTGTATTGTTTTTGTACAGTCTTTTGCAAGATGCTGAATTGAATCGCAGCATCTGAAACAAATGCGATTGTCTTTAAGATAAGCTTTGCGCTCTTCTAACGTCTTACTTCTGAAACTGCGACATTTTCTTAGTGGATGAGGCTTATTGTGGATAGGACATATTTTGTCTGACTCCTCAACTTTCTTCCTTGTGTTATCTTCCTGATTAGTTGCAGATTCAGGCGGAACTTCTGTCTTCCTTACAGAAACTGTTGCTCTACGTTCTTTGTAAAGCCCTGGAGGTTTCTGCTCTACCTTTGGGAAGCTTGCCGTTCTCTTGTTCAGGAAAGCAAAGCTTGGGTCATTGCGTATTTCAGCTTGGTCTTCTATGAATTCAGCGAAGAAGGCGAACGGTGGAAATGCAACTCGATGATCTTTCTTGTATCTTGAAGCTTGAGCTACCCACCTTTCTTGCAAGTTGTAAGGAAGTTTCTCGATTATGGGCTCAACTCCACGTGCTGTATCCAGATATGAGAGACCTTGCAGATATCCACTAGACTTAGCGGCTTCTATTTCTAAGAGTAGGTCTCCCAAACCTCTCAGCTTTTGGTAATCCTTATTTGTTATTCTTGGATAGTTTTCTATCCTTTTCAGAAGAGCATCCTCGATCACTTCAGGTGATCCATAGCATTGTTCTAGTCTCTGCCACACCATTGCAAGTCCTGCTGCTGCGTCATGAACGTGTACTGATCTGATTCTTTGGGCTTGCTCAGTGGACTCTGGACCTAGCCATCTGACAAGCTGGTCAAGCTTTTCTTTCTCTGTCAGGTTTAAGTTTTGGGTACCGCTCAGAAAAGATGACTTCCAGGCCCAGTAATTTTCTGGACGATCATCGAATTTTATGAGACCAGCGCCCACTATCTCACGGTGCATCAGGAATTTTGCCACTTCTATAGCACTTGTTGCGTCTGGCGAATACTTCTCGGGTGTAAACTCAGGGTATGGTTGCGGCTGGTAAGGCTGATGAGGCGCTTGACTGAATCCACTTTGTTTAGGTGGTTGTTCTCGTCTGTTGTAAGTCTTTCTGCTATAATCCAGACTTGTATTTGCTTGAGGAGGGAGTACGTGAGCATCCGTTTGCACTCTTGGAGGGTTGGCAGATTGGTCTCTAAGCATGCGACCACTTGACTTCCCACACTGAGATTCTGATTTAGTCTTGCAATGTTGCGTAGTATCAAAGTTGCTTATTGCTGGTGGAGTCAATGAAGACCTAGGTGCGTCGTTGGACTGTTGGTCGGTGTACATGGTTGCTTGTGACTGTACGTACTCACGGGTGCGTTGGATTGCGCTGTGGGATGACATCTGGTTTTCTATGCCATCAAACTGAGCTTCAGCAGCCCTTGTGAAAACTTCTGCCTCGGCTTAGGCTGCTGCCGCATTTTTCTGCTGTTTCCACTTCTGCTTTCTTTTTAAGTGCTTCAGATTCACTTTTTGCTTGCTCTCTCATCAATTCAGCTTCCTGCTCCACATAAGAAGCCCTGGCGCAAGCTGCCTCTGCTTTTGCTCTTGCCTTAGTCGCTTTGTCGCTAGCCGATGACAGACTGGTGATGCTTGAATGTCTAGTACGCCTAGATCTTGCTGAATCGGCGCTAGCTGAAGTCAGGTTTGTTTGACTGGATGCTCTAGACAGTGTTCTGCATCTAGACTTGATTCTTGGCAAGCTGTGTGTGTCATCTTCCTTATAGGAGCATTGAGGGTTAACTGTCAGAGTGTTGTTCCCTGTGTTCTGCATCTTGATTTAGCTGGCAGCGTGGATAATGATGATGACTGGACACAGGCAGTATCAGTGTTGTAGTGAGTGAGAGAAATTAGTTTCACTTTCGTTTCACTCCACGTGGCTGAAAGGAGTTATTAGTCCTTTTACTGCGGAGGACGATTTAAAGCTGTTTAACTGCTTCTGACAACGCTTTAAAGCCTCTTTACTGTAATGTCTCGGCTGCGTGTTGCTTTAGGTACACAGCTTAACATCAAGTATAAACCGAATCCCAATGAAAGATGCGCTGGGGAGAAGGGGAAAAAAAAAAAAAAGAAAAAGTAAAGTAAAAAAAAAAAGAAAAAAAAAAAAAGGAGAAAGAAGGAGAGCAAAGAAGAAAAGATATATATATTTTAAAGGAGAGAAGGAGGCGGAATAAGGGGAAAAAAACAAAAAACAAATAAATACTCCAAAAAATAAATATTTAACAAAAGGAATAAAGAGGAATAAGCTATGGGCCCAAAAGCCTTTAGGCGTTCGACTGATTTATCAGGTCAGAAACATGGGTCCAAAACTGCTGAACCAACAAAATTGGACCAGTTTCTGAAGTCCCCAAGGGTCAACACGAGGGGTGGACAAAAGGAGTTTTTGGAAAAAAAAAATTATGAATCAGAGGTAACAGACTTAGAAATACAAAAAGGCGCTAGATACCCTGAAGAGGAAGATGGAATAATGGGGGAAGCAATCCCTAATGATAACTCTTCCCCGCTGGAAGAAATACTCCTAGCGGTTAAACAGAACGGGGACCTAATACAGGTGGTTACAACCCAACTTGGATTTATTCAAGTTGATGTGGGACTAATAAAAGATGAATTGTCCAAAATGCGAGACAGAGTCAACACCCTTGAAAGTTCTGTCACCCTAATACAGAAGGAATCCAAAAAAATAAATACGGAAGTTTCTACACTTAAAGCGGAATATAATCTCTTGAAGAAAAAGGCAGTGGACTTGGAGGATAGGTCACGAAGATACAATGTGAGAATAATAGGGATCCCAGAGAGTGAGGAAGAAAAAAATCCAACCGAATTTGTACAGAAATTAATTCTTGAGAATTTTGGTAAAGAGTCATTCTCTCCTCTTTTTATGATTGAAAGAGCCCATCGGGTCCCAGGAGGAAAACCAATTCCAGGGAGACAACCTCGGTCAATCCTTGCTAAGCTACTGACTACAGGGGACAGAGATGTCCTCCTGAGAAGGGCGAGGGAATCCTCACCGGTTCTGTATAACGGGATTAGATTGGCCTTTTTTTCCTGATTTTTCGAAAGAAATACAAGAAAAGAGACGTACATTTATGACTGTTAAAAAGAAGCTAAGAGAAAGGGATATTAAATATTCTCTTATATTCCCGGCCAAATTGCGGATTGTTTTTGAAGATAAAATCTTTTTTTTTGATACCTCAGAAGAAGCCGCGGATTGGCTAGAGCGAAACAATCAATGACTCAATTGGGTTACGATCGGGCGGGAATAATTAGTATTATAAGGGGCTTATACCCCTAAAAAAAATAGTTTTCTTTGCTTCTTAATCGCGGTGTGGGGGTGGCTGAGTGGGGGGAGGGTCGAGGGTTGGTCATAGGAAAGAAATCTACTACAATATGTGGTGGATTGCATGTGGGAGGGGGGTGAGTGGGGGGTGAGTGGGGGGTGGGGTTGGGTTGTGGCGCTTCAAAGTGGGCATGGTTCCCCTTTTTTCAGTTTACTTTTTCTTTTTTTTTCCCTTCTCTTGTTTTTTCCTTTTTCCCTCTCTCCTGATCCTCCATTTAACCATTGTAGATGACGATGATTAGAATTTTTTCTTGGAATGTACGTGGTTTGGGGGAAAAAGGTAAGAGACAAGCGGTTTTTGACCTGACTCAGGCTCATTTACCAGCAATAGTATGCCTGTTAGAGACCCATCTTACTAAGGAGACCACTAGGGTGGTCGACAGGGGATGGGCTGTGCACACGTATCACTCTACCCTCTCCAACTACTCGAGAGGTGTTACGGTTTTGATACATAGACTTATTGATTTCGTTTGTGAGGCATCCTCTGTCGACCAACAGGGGAGATTTATTTTTCTATATTGCAGGTTAGGGGGAGAGTTATGCATTCTGGCCTTTGTCTATATCCCTCCGCCATTTTCTCTTTCGGTTCTTAATTCTCTTCTATTATTCATGGATAGATGGCCAGAATGTCCAACATTGATTATTGGCGATTTTAACTGTGTCATTGATCCTCTATGTGACAGGGTCTCTATGACTGTTAGGAGTGACAGCCCGGTTCAGGGGTCTCCCCTCGCACGGTTTTGCCTGGAGGCTGGATTTGAGGACGCTTGGGAGTTTCTGGGACAGGGGAAAAGGGTTTTTTCATGCTTTAGTAAAGCAGGTAAATCACTGTCCAGAATAGACCTGGTACTGATAAATAGCAAATATGTGAAATTGATAAAACGAATGAAATATGAAACAAGGTCAATATCCGATTACTCCCCGTTAGTACTTGAACTATGCTTGTCTCAGGAAAGATATACACCAAAACCTCCCTTTAGACTAAACCCCTACTGGCTATCAGTCATAAAGACACATGAAATAATTCAAAATGAAATAGGCCGATTCTGGGATATCAATTATGGCTCAGCAAAAATTCAAGTGGTATGTGATACCTTTAAGGCGTACATGAGGGGATTGATGGTTAGTAATATTACGAATCTTAGAAGAGAATATGGAAAAAAACAGAAAAATTTTGAAAAACATGTAATGTCAGCGACAGAATCCTTCCATATAAATAAGACGGAGAATAATAGGGAAAATATGCAAAAAGCCACACAAATATATGCTAATTTTTTATTGGATAAAGCTCAACAGAATCTCTTCTTTAAAGGGCAAAAATACTTTACAGAGTCTGGGCGACCCGGTAAGCTCCTCTCTAGAGTAATCTCCAATCAACAACCCAAAAAACATATAGACAAGGTTCGAGTGAGGGATGGTAGGATAGTTACTGGACAGGGTCCGGTGGAGAAGGCCTTTTTTGATTATTTTCTTGATCTGTATAAGGCTGATTCTAATATAACAGATGATAAGATAGATTTATATCTAGATAGGATCAACTTCTCAACTATCACTGAGACGCAAAAGAAAGCATTAGAATTGGAGGTCTCAATTCAGGAACTGGAGGGAGCTATTAAATTATGTTCAGCCAATTCTACTCCTGGTTCAGATGGCCTTCCATATGAACTTTATAGTAAATATGGGGACTGTATTTTTCCTAGATTACTGGAGGTTTTTACTGAATCAATGGAGGATGGGATGTTGCCAGATTCAATGATGGAGGCTACAGTGATACTAACTCCAAAAAAAGGCAAGGACCCTCTAGATTTAGAATCTTATAGACCAATCTCACTGCTTAATGCAGATGTAAAGCTTTTGGCGAGGGTCCTTGCTACAAGGCTTTCCGGGGTTATCTCCTCCATAGTCCATCCGGATCAGAGCGGTTTTATTAAAAACAAGGGTACACATCATAATTTACATCGGCTATTTTCTAATATCCAGGCCCCTGGGGGGACCGCCCGCTCCATCCTGTCATTGGATGCCTCTAAGGCCTTTGACAGGGTGGAGTGGCGTTTTCTCTGGAAGGTTCTTGCTAGGATGGGCTTTGGAGAGAGGTTTATACGCACTCTTAGGTTGTTGTATGGATCTCCAAGGGCTAAATTGAGTCTTAATGGAATCTTGAGTGGTAGTATCGAGTTAAACAGAGGCACCCGTCAGGGTTGCCCATTATCTCCCTTATTATTTGATATATATATCGAACCCCTTGCGATGGCCATCAGGCAGGACGATCAGGTCAAAGGATTTGGTACGCTAGGAACACAAGACCGTATCTCATTATATGCAGATGATGTTCTGTTTTTTATAGATCATACGGAAACCACTCTCCCTAGGATTATTCAAATGGTTAAATTATTTGGTGAGGTGTCTGGTCTTCTTATAAACTGGGCTAAGACCAGCTTGCTCCCAATAGACCCCCTGCCACAGAAAGAGGTTCCTGCTACACAGTTGGATATTGTTGATACTTTTCAATATTTGGGTTTGACTATATCGCCTCGGGTCGAAAATTTTGTAGAACTCAATCTGATCCCCATAATGGTAAAGATCAGAGCTAAAATAGGAATCTGGTTGAAACTTCCCTTATCTAGAGCTGATCGAGTTTCACTAGTTAAAATGGTGATACTACCACAATTTCTTTATGTGCTCAGGAATACACCTATTTGGATACAAGATAAACATTTTAAACTTATGGAGAGACTAATTAATGATCTAATATGGGGAAGAAAGCGAGTTCGAATTAAGCTGGAGTACCTGTATAGATCAGTGGAGTTAGGGGGTTTAAATCTCCCCTATTTTAAGGGGTACTTTATTGCAGCCCAGCTATTGAGATGCTACGAATCAGAGCATAGTGCACTACTGGGGAAGTTGGTAACTAGCCACGCTCACAATAATATTTTTTCCTTGTTGGAATCTGGCCTATTGAAGAGTTATGAGCAAGGCTATAGAGAGACTATAAAACTACTCCTTAAGGTGTGGGCTACAACTAGGACATGGTTGAAGGTTAAGGGTTCACTCACATTTACACCTCTTTGGCATAATTTGTATTTACAAAGGCTGGATGAAATTGCAGCCGACACATTTTGGCAGAAAAATAAAATTTTATATATCTCACAGGTAGTTAAAGATAGAGAAATTAAACCTTATACAGAAATGACACAAAATATAAAAAAATGTTCATGGTTTAGGTATTTCCAATTGCGTTCTGTATTATCAAGTTTGGATGATAAGCGGATGTTGCATATAGATAATTTATCCTTTTTGAATGATTGGGTAGGGGGTACACTTTCTAGAATAAAAATTTCAAATATATATAAGTTATTACTTAAGGTACGGTTTAGTGATATACACTCACCAGGACAAAAATTGTGGGAGGTGGATTGTCCGAATTTACAAATAGAAGGGTGGGAGAATATTTTTGGGAATTTAACTTCACTATCCCAGAACTTTAACCATGTTCTAATACAATTTTATATCTGCCACAGATTATATATTACTCCATTATGGATGAATAAATGTGGGTTAAGAGACACGTCCAACTGTCCCAAATGTGATACTGTTGGAGCAGATTTCCTCCATATGATATGGACCTGTCCAGAACTTATAAACTACTGGAATGGTATCAATAACTGTATTATCTGTAAACTAAAAATTTGAATTCCTTTTGAACCACAAGTATTTGTTCTTAATGATCTCTCCAAACTAAAAAACCATAACCATCAAAAGATTTTTCTGAGCAGAATATTGATGCTGGCTAGAGTTTTGATCAGCCGGACTTGGTTTGCCCGATCCACTCCAGACATAAACACATGGATAAATTTAATTGATAAAGTAAAGAACTATGAAAAAATTCTATATAGACAGAGGGAAAATGAATACCAATGGAGTAGGATATGGGGTGGTTGGAGGTTTGGTTAGCTGAGATCAGGTTGTTTTATATATAGGGGTCCTACTTTGACGCACCACAAATTGGGAGGGAGGGAGGGGAGGGTTTTGTTCTCTTTTTTTTTCTTTATAAATATAAAAAAAAAAATATAAAAATAATAAAAAAAAGAAACTAAGGTGATTTTATTGCACTGGTTTGATTCATGCATTGTTTATTTATTTTGATTATTCTGTTATTTTTGTATTGTTACATTGTAAGAAAAACAATAAAACTTTTGTAAAAAAAAAAAAAAGATGCGCTGGTTTGCTGAACTGATGCAATCTTTACTGAGATATAATGAACAGGAATGTGTACAATATAGTTCATATGATATGATATGGGATGATATGTGTGATAAAAAGGCTTTGGTGTTCGTCAGGTTTGCAATCTGTAATAGCTTTAAGATGTCCTGTGGATCTGGTCACTACAGTAGCCAGAGCTGGACTGAACAGGATATGTCCCAGCAAGCCCTAGAGAGTACAGAGAAGACCCGCCTCTAGGCTTCAAGAAAATGGAGGGTCTTAAAGAAACAGACACTACTGAGTGCTAAGCATGTAATATACATTGCAAAGGCAGCACAGGGGGGGTGTAGTGTAGTGGTGTTTGGTGCTACTTTACAGAGCTGCCTGTGTCCTCTGGTGGTCAATCCAAGCAAAAGGGACCACCAGAGGACCAGATAGCAGGTATCTTAGACGCTGTTAACAAAACAGCGTCTAATATACCTTTCAGGGGTTAAAAAATCGGATCTACAGCCTGCCAGCGAATGATCGCCGCTTGCAGGCTGTAGATGAGCTTGGTTACCTGCAGTTCCTGTGAACGCGCGCTCCTGTGTGCGCGCGTTCACAGGAAATCTCACGTCTCATGAGATGACGCGCCGGCGCGTCTAGGAGGAATGAATCGACTGCCTCCGGAACGCAATCCTGCGTTAGGCTGTCCGGAGGCGGTTAAAGGGATTGACCAGGATTACAAAAACATTGCTGCCTTCTTTCAGAAACAGTGCCACATTTATCCACAGGTTGTGTCCATTATTGCAGCTCAGTTCCACTGAAGTGAATTTGACTGAGATGAAATACCACACACAAACCACTGACACTGTTCTGAACAGATAACTTTTCAGCAGTCATCTCATTATCATTACAGAAAGGGTTACAATGACAGATAACACCTCTAAATAGATAACTCAGGACCTGTCATTAACAGTAGGTGACATTCAGAGCTTATATACTCCCCCTACCTGCAGAGTGACCTCTGCAAAGGTCAAAGAGCATGCCCACAATACTCCCCTATAGAAGCCATCAAACATCTCATGTCTATCGGACTTATGAGCTATGTGGCTGCTGTAAAGCATATCTGTAAATGCTGCTAAGGCCTCATGCACACGACCGTTGTGTGCATCCGTGGCCGTTGTGCCGTTTTCCGTTTTTTTTCGCGGACCCATTGACTTTCAATGGGTCCGTGGAAAAATCGGAAAATGCACCGTTTTGCAGCCGAGACCGTGATCCGTGTATCCTGTCCGTCAAAAAAATATAGAGAAGAAGGTTTCTGGTCAGGCGCAAGACACATAGGATCCAATCCGTCTTTTATAGGTGAAACTTCTTTTATTTCATAAGAAATGTAAAACAACGCGTTTCGGGGCTCAAGGTGTCCCCTTCATCAGGTTAACAATAATCACAGTAGATAATGTTAATACAGGTATATAAAGGTGCAAAAAAACCGCCAAAAAACGGATTACCTGAGAGCTGCCCACAAATGGGAGGGGCTAAGCTACAGGCAGTCTGTCATAGGTGGACATAAAATCGGTCAAATCATATATATAGTCACAAAATATAGTTGCAGCCCATCATTGTAGATAATCAAGGCGGATTTATTTCAAATAATCTATGGTTATCCCTTAGTTTTACTTTGAAAAAAAGCGGAGTATCAGAGTCACATGACCGCAGTGATGTGGTCATGTGATCGGAGCGGAGCGGCTCCTGTTTAAGGCGCTCGGCGTCTGTGTTCTGCCCATCTATCCTGCTTGTACGTGCGCCCGGTCATGTGATCGCTACCCTCGCGATCACATGGCCAGTATCCATGACTACAGGGACGCCTCTCTACGGAGGCACAGAGTGTGCGCTCTCACTAAACACATAGAGGGCGGCTGTTTGGATGAAAGCACAGTAGTGATCAATATCTACTCAACTATTGGAAATGGTATTGGGGGGGGAGGATTAAAGGCAATGGGCTTAGTATAGTAAAATGCTGTACTGTGGGTTAGTCCGCACTTAATATGAAAAGTACATATATGGACCAAATCAATCTACATATAAATACATATATAGAGAAAGATAAAAATAGAATGAACCATAAAAAATGAAAAATGAATATAAACAGATATATATATATATATATATATATATGAAAATAATGCGCTCAAATGATTAAATTTATATAGATGAATAAATAATGAATAAATAATGAATTAATAATGAATTAAAAAGGGTATATGTATTATTGCTGAAGGAACTAATAGTCATGAGGACCGTTTTTTGTCCTGGGGTAAAAATATCTCAACGTCATAAACTATGTATATAAAAAAAATGCATATATAAAAAAATGCATATATAAAAAAAAAATAAAAAAAAATAAAAAAAAATATAAAATATACATATATATAGATAATTAGTCAATGCATAAAAACGGATAACGAACGTATAAAGAAACGTATAAACATATATATATAATATAAAAAAGAAAAAGAAAAAAAAAAAAGAAAAATCTAATTAATTAAAAAAAATTTAATATATATTTTATATAATATAAAATTTATATATAAACTTCCTATAAATTAATCTCAAAAGCTTCATTGAGGCCATACGGATGCAAACTGTTCAACTTGAAGATCCAGTACATTTCTCTACGTCTAATGTGCTGGATATCTTTATGTAGGTGACGTGGAATTTGTTCGATTGGGGTCACCTTAAATTCAGCTGAACTACCCCCATGGTGTTCCGCAGCATGTCTAGAAACACTATGTTTCCAAAATTTCTTCTTGATCTTAGATCTATGCGTGTTTACTCTATTTCGCAGTGTTTGGATCGTGCGCCCCACATACTGTAAGTTGCATGGACATTCTAGGAGATATATAATGTGACTAGATTGACAATTAAGTGCGGACATAATGGGGAATGATTCCCCACTCACTCGGCTGTAAAAAACAGAAGTTTGGCATATATTAAGGCAGCATAGGCATTTTTTATGTCCACACTTAAAGCTACCTTTGGGGGTAACAACATCGTTATTCTCATTGTGATGTGTGGCAGAATTCAGTTTACTAGGTGCCAGAATATTTTTGAGGGTACGTGCTCTTTTATATGTAAGTCTAGGAAATTCGGGAATGATTTGATTCAGAATGGGGTCTCTTTTTAAAATGTGCCAATGTTTTTCTAAAACCGCTTTGATCGATAGATGGTTTTGGTTAAAGGTAGTAATAAAATTGCAACCATATTCTCCATTACTAATCTCTTTCTTCTTTTTAGACAATGGGATCAGACATTCTTCTTGGGTGAGTTCCATAGCCTTTATCCTCGCGCCAGAAATAATATTAGAAGGATACCCTTTCTGAGTGAACCTGGAGGCCAAAATATCGCACTGCTGGTGAAAATCATCTTCGCGAGTACAGTTCCGTCTAAGTCGTTTAAATTGACTGAAGGGGATATTCGTTTTCCATTTTCTATAGTGTGTACTCTTGAAGTCTAAATAGCTATTGCTATCTACTTTTTTGAAAAAAGTTTGTGTGTTTATTCTGCTGTCTTGAATAAAGATCTCTAAATCAAGAAACTCAGTTCTTTTGTTATCAGAAGTACCAGTAAAGGTAATGCCCCAATCATTGGTATTGATATATGAGATGAAGTTCATCTATAGATGTATGGTCCCCATTCTAAATAAAAATTCAAGTTGAACAGTTTGCATCCGTATGGCCTCAATGAAGCTTTTGAGATTAATTTATAGGAAGTTTATATATAAATTTTATATTATATAAAATATATATTAATTTTTTTTTAATTAATTAGATTTTTAATTTTTTTTTATATTATATATATATGTTTATACGTTTCTTTATACGTTCTTTATACGTTTTTATGCATTGACTAATTATCTATATATATGTATATTTATTTATTTATTTTTTTTTATTTTTTTTATATATGCATTTTTTTATATATGCATTTTTTTTATATACATAGTTTATGACGTTGAGATATTTTTACCCCAGGACAAAAAACGGTCCTCATGACTATTAGTTCCTTCAGCAATAATACATATACCCTTTTTAATTCATTATTAATTCATTATTTATTCATTATTTATTCATCTATATAAATTTAATCATTTGAGCGCATTATTTTCATATATATATATATATCTGTTTATATTCATTTTTCATTTTTTATGGTTCATTCTATTTTTATCTTTCTCTATATATGTATTTATATGTAGATTGATTTGGTCCATATATGTACTTTTCATATTAAGTGCGGACTAACCCACAGTACAGCATTTTACTATACTAAGCCCATTGCCTTTAATCCTCCCCCCCCCCCAATACCATTTCCAATAGTTGAGTAGATATTGATCACTACTGTGCTTTCATCCAAACAGCCGCCCTCTATGTGTTTAGTGAGAGCGCACACTCTGTGCCTCCGTAGAGAGGCGTCCCTGTAGTCATGGATACTGGCCATGTGATCGCGAGGGTAGCGATCACATGACCGGGCGCACGTACAAGCAGGATAGATGGGCAGAACACAGACGCCGAGCGCCTTAAACAGGAGCCGCTCCGCTCCGATCACATGACCACATCACTGCGGTCATGTGACTCTGATACTCCGCTTTTTTTCAAAGTAAAACTAAGGGATAACCATAGATTATTTGAAATAAATCCGCCTTGATTATCTACAATGATGGGCTGCAACTATATTTTGTGACTATATATATGATTTGACCGATTTTATGTCCACCTATGACAGACTGCCTGTAGCTTAGCCCCTCCCATTTGTGGGCAGCTCTCAGGTAATCCGTTTTTTGGCGGTTTTTTTGCACCTTTATATACCTGTATTAACATTATCTACTGTGATTATTGTCAACCTGATGAAGGTGACACCTTGAGCCCCGAAACGCGTTGTTTTACATTTCTTATGAAATAAAAGAAGTTTCACCTATAAAAGACGGATTGGATCCTATGTGTCTTGCGCCTGACCAGAAACCTTCTTCTCTACAAGCATCCTTTGGGGGATTGGGCCTCCGATCCCAAAGACACCTTTTCTGCGGCTGCATCCACGGATCCGGAAAATCCCTCATTCACTTATATATCTACAATAGAGTTGTGTCTATTATTGCACAACCTAAAAAGGTGAGCACCTTAAAACTTGTTTAACAATTACGTTTTCATTGAACCTATTACCCTATTGTGCGCTCCCCATACCCCTTCTTTTGTCTTTTCGTTCCCCTCGTGACCGAGGGGTACTCTAGACTCGCCTGTGGTTATTAAGACTACTTCAACTGGAATTTCCAGATAAGGGGAGCTGCACATAGGCCTATCTACTAGGATTGAAATGGATTATGCACGAAACCGCATGGAACAGCGGGAACGCTTAATCATACAATGTACAAAAAACACCAATGAACATCATGTCGACCTGAATCAGGAACCAAACGCAAGTATCGATGAAAAAACCCTACTAACTCTATTTCATGATCTAGAGAAACTTATGTCAGAAGAAATACAGCACCAACTAGATGCGAGTTTCCTTGAGATTTATCTCAAAGAGGACATTGTTCCACGGGGCCTCAGACTACGCTTTGGGAACTCTTTTAAGGATGATATTGACTTTTGTAAAGAATGGGACACCTACTTACTTGAATGTGCAAAAGGTCTCATTATTAGACTGATTGATAAAAGGCGGTCATTGTATCTAGATTGTGGTAGAAAAATATCTGCATGCCACGATTTAATCTCTCAATATAAATCACACACTGCCTTCACAAAATTCGATCGGCTCATCACGTCCAGGATCCTATCAGTGGAAAAAGATACATTATACAAAAAAAGCAATAAACTCCATAGAGACAGACAAGATTTTGCCACTAATAATATCAAATTTTGGTCAAAATCAGATATATCTATACAGAATACAGGCAATCATAACTTACAACATCCAGTTATCCCCACCCCAATTGACAACACTATAGATAATGATAATATATCAAATATGGAAACCAACTGTCCCAGCGTTAGTGCCACCCATATTCTATCTTCCCCTCCAAAAAGACAGGATCATAAATATAGAAGGTTTCAAAAACCTTGGGTGTCATACTCCAACCGCAATAGATCAAATCACAATGAAATGTCACGGTCACAAGACAATAGACCTAATAAGCAATATAGACAACAGGCTTACCATACACCAAAATACAATGTAATATCAACAGAAAATAAACTGATGTCCAAACCTGAGCAATATACAGTCCGTAATGTCTGCCACACCCCCAGAAATGGATCTGTGCATATAGTCGGTAAATTAAATAACACAACCACTCAGGAATCCTCAGTTTCTGTTTTCCAAACTCCGTTACTTACCCCAAGTTCAATTCATGCTCCTTTTATTACTAATACCACACTCATTCTCACTTCTCCGTCTTCCATATTTTCCACAGAAATACTCAATACCTGTGGTCCACTCAATCTACCACCAACTGAGTTTTCTATCCATCCTGACCAACATCCATCAGTCAGATCAGATTCCCCCACCCCCTCAGTTTGCTCCGATTTGGAGGTTGACTCCCTTCTCACCATCCATGAGAGTACCCCTCCATCAACCACCTCACACGTGGATACACAAATTAACACATCCTCCATTACCCCTGTTTATATTGACCTAAATCAACCAAATGGCTCACCTACCATAGAATCCTCATCAGTTGGTCCCTTTACATCAATGGTATCCTTTTTAGATCTTCCTCCCCTGATCCATCCCACTACCATCCAACCTATTCCGAAAAGCCCAAAAACCACCAATATAGCTCATTTTTTTCGCCCACTAGGCCACAAATCTGTAAAAAGAAAAAATCAAGGAGAGGCTGTAGAGCAGGCCAGCGCAAAAAGAAAAATTCCAACCCCTCGCAACCAACACTGACCTCCAAACAAGATATATCACCCCTCTCCTATGGCATCTTTAATCTGTCCAGTCATATATTGACACATAATGAGATCGCAGTACTCTCTAAAGGACTCTCGTTTTGTCCCACCAACAAAATTAAAGAATTTGACCTTTTTCTCGACCTTAATCGGTATATAAAGAAACTTACCTTAAAAAGACACTTTAAAATTAAAGAAAATTCAAATACTGGGTCCAATCCAGAGCCCAGTACCATATCCCCGGATATGGAACAGACCGTAGCCCCACCCCCAATACCCACTGGCCTCAAACCACCTTCTACCTTTTATCCCATTCATCATAAGGGAAACTTCCTTGACACATTCTATTCTGTGGTGTCAAATGACTTCAGGGATATCAACCAGAAATCAGAAACAAGGCAGAACATGAAACCATCTGAGAAATCAGCTTTGAGAAAACTACAACTTGATACCGATCTAATCATTAGAAATGCTGACAAGGGGGGGGGGGGGGGTTGTTATTCAGAACCGTACAGACTATGTGAAAGAAGCTCTGAATATTCTTTCCAATAACAAATACTATTTACCTCTTGAGTGTGATCCCTCTGAAACCTATGTAGAAGAGTTTCAGACTCTGATAAAATCTGGGGATCTGTGTTTAAACAAGAAAGAAAGGGAATACATTATGGTAAAAGAGTCTACACCAGCGACCTTTTACCATCTTCCCAAAATTCATAAGGATACCCAAAATCCACCGGGACGTCCCATAATATCGGGAGTCTCTTCCCTCTACACGAAATCTGTCACACTACATTGACATTCATTTGCAGAAATATGTTCTGAATTTAAAATCCCATCTTAGAGACTCCGCATCACTTATCTCCTTACTCAAAGACATCGAGTGGTCAGATGGTTACCATTGGGTGACTTTGGATGTATCAGCACTGTACTCGAATATTTCCCATGACTTAGGGATGAAGTGCACTTCAAGTTTTCTCGATAATGATCAAGACATGCCAACTGTGCAAAAAATATTTATCATGAGGGGTATTGAGTTTATACTCACGCATAACGTGTTTACATTTCAAAACGATACCTACAAACAAATACGGGGAACCGCGATGGGGACGCGTTTCGCGCCCAGCTTTGCGAATTTGTTCATGGGGGCGTTTGAGGAAACTTTCATATATGGATCCAGTTTTGGTCCAATAACAACATCGTCTTCTTCCGCAGATATATAGATGATCTGATTTTTATTTGGAATGGGGACCATACATCTATAGATAACTTCATCTCATATATCAATACCAATGATTGGGGCATTACCTTTACTGGTACTTCTGATAACAAAAGAACTGAGTTTCTTGATTTAGAGATCTTTATTCAAGACAGCAGAATAAATACACAAACTTTTTTCAAAAAAGTAGATAGCAATAGCTATTTAGACTTCAAGAGTACACACTATAGAAAATGGAAAACGAATATCCCCTTCAGTCAATTTAAACGACTTAGACGGAACTGTACTCGCGAAGATGATTTTCACCAGCAGTGCGATATTTTGGCCTCCAGGTTCACTCAGAAAGGGTATCCTTCTAATATTATTTCTGGCGCGAGGATAAAGGCTATGGAACTCACCCAAGAAGAATGTCTGATCCCAGTGTCTAAAAAGAAGAAAGAGATTAGTAATGGAGAATATGGTTGCAATTTATTACTACCTTTAACCAAAACCATCTATCGATCAAAGCGGTTTTAGAAAAACATTGGCACATTTTAAAAAGAGACCCCATTCTGAATCAAATCATTCCCGAATTTCCTAGACTTACATATAAAAGAGCACGTACCCTCAAAAATATTCTGGCACCTAGTAAACTGAATTCTGCCACACATCACAATGAGAATAACGATGTTGTTACCCCCAAAGGTAGCTTTAAGTGTGGACATAAAAAATGCCTATGCTGCCTTAATATATGCCAAACTTCTGTTTTTTACAGCCGAGTGAGTGGGGAATCATTCCCCATTATGTCCGCACTTAATTGTCAATCTAGTCACTATTATATATCTCCTAGAATGTCCATGCAACTTACAGTATGTGGGGCGCACGATCCAAACACTGCGAAATAGAGTAAACACGCATAGATCTAAGATCAAGAAGAAATTTTGGAAACATAGTGTTTCTAGACATGCTGCGGAACACCATGGGGGTAGTTCAGCTGAATTTAAGGTGACCCCAATCGAACAAATTCCACGTCACCTACATAAAGATATCCAGCACATTAGACGTAGAGAAATGTACTGGATCTTCAAGTTGAACAGTTTGCATCCGTATGGCCTCAATGAAGCTTTTGAGATTAATCTATAGGAAATTTATATATAAATTTTATAACAATATATAATTTTTTTTATATATACAGATTTTTTTTTTTTTTTTTTTTTTTTTTTTTTTTTTTTACAATTTTTTTATATATGCAAATTTTTTTATATATGCACTTTTTTATATATATGCATTTTTTTACATATTAATTTATGACGTTGAGATATTTTTACCCCAGGACAAAAAACGGTCCTCATGAGTATTAGTTCCTTCAGCAACAATACATATACCCTTTTTAATTCATTATTAATTCATTATTTATTCATTATTTTTTTATTTATATAAATTAAATCATTTGAGCGCATTATTTTCATATATATATATATATATTTGTTTATACTCATTTTTCATTTTTCAGTTTTTATGGTTCATTCTATCTTTCTCTGTACATGTATTTATATGTAGATTGATTTGGCCCATATATGTACTTTTCATATTAAGTGCGGACTAACCCACAGTACAGCATTTTACTATACTAAGCCCATTGCCTTTTAATCCTCCCCCCCCCCCCAATACCATTTCCAATAGTTGAGTAGATATTGATCACTACTGTGCTTTCATCCAAACAGCCGCCCTCTATGTGTTTAGTGAGAGCGCACACTCTGTGCCTCCGTAGAGAGGCGTCCCTGTAGTCATGGATACTGGCCATGTGATCGCGAGGGTAGCGATCACATGACCGGGCGCACGTACAAGCAGGATAGATGGGCAGAACACAGACGCCGAGCGCCTTAAACAGGAGCCGCTCCGCTCCGATCACATGACCACATCACTGCGGTCATGTGACTCTGATACTCCGCTTTTTTTCAAAGTAAAACTAAGGGATAACCATAGATTATTTGAAATAAATCCGCCTTGATTATCTACAATGATGGGCTGCAACTATATTTTGTGACTATATATATGATTTGACCGATCTTATGTCCACCTATGACAGACTGCCTGTAGCTTAGCCCCTCCCATTTGTGGGCAGCTCTCAGGTAATCCGTTTTTTGGCGGTTTTTTTGCACCTTTATATACCTGTATTAACATTATCTACTGTGATTATTGTTAACCTGATGAAGGGGACACCTTGAGCCCCGAAACGCGTTGTTTTACATTTCTTATGAAATAAAAGAAGTTTCACCTATAAAAGACGGATTGGATCCTATGTGTCTTGCGCCTGACCAGAAACCTTCTTCTCTACAAGCATCCTTTGGGGGATTGGGCCTCCGATCCCAAAGACACCTTTTCTGCGGCTGCATCCACGGATCCGGAAAATCCCTCATTCACTTATATATCTACAATAGAGTTGTGTCTATTATTGCACAACCTAAAAAGGTGAGCACCTTAAAACTTGTTTAACAATTAAGTTTTCATTGAACCTATTACCCTATTGTGCGCTCCCCATACCCCTTCTTTTGTCTTTTCGTTCCCCTCGTGACCGAGGGGTACTCTAGACTCGCCTGTGGTTATTAAGACTACGTCAAAAAAATATGACCTGTCCTATTTTTTTGACGGACAACGGTTCACGGACCCATTCAAGTCAATGGGTCCGTGAAAGAACACGGATGCACACAAGATTGGCATCCGTGTCCGTGATCCGTGGCCGTAGGTTACTTTCATACAGACGGATCCAAAGATCCGTCTGCATAAAAGCTTTTTCAGATCTAAGTTTTCACTTCGTGAAAACTCATATCCGACAGTATATTCTAACACAGAGGCGTTCCCATGGTGATGGGGACGCTTCTAGTTAGAATACACTACAAACTGTATACAAGACTGCCCCCTGCTGCCTGGCACCACCCGATCTCTTACAGGGGGCCGTGATCAGCACAATTAACCCCTTCAGGTGCGGCACCTGAAGGGGTTAATTGTACTATCATATCCCCCTGTAAGAGATCAGGGCTGCCAGGCAGCAGGGGGCAGACCCCCCCCCTCCCCAGTTTGAATATCATTGGTGGCCAGTGCGGCCCCCCCCTCCCTCCCTCTATTGTAATAATTCATTGGTGGCACAGTGTGTGCCCCCCCGCCCCCTTCCTCCCTCTATTGTAATAATTCGTTGGTGGCACAGTGTGCACCCCCCTGCCCCCTTCCTTCCTCTATTGTAATAATTCGTTGGTGGCACAGTGTGCGGCCTTCCCCGGCCCCCCTCCCTCTATAGCATTAACAACATTGGTGGCCAGTGTGCGGCCTCCCATCTCTCTCCCCCCCCCCCCCGATCATTGGTGGCAGCGGAGTTCCGATCGGAGTCCCAGTTTAATCGCTGGAGCTCCGATCGGTAACCATGGCAACCAGGACGCTACTGCAGCCCTGGTTGCCATGGTTACTTAGCAATAGTACAATAGTAGAAGATTCATACTTACCTGCTGGCTGCTGCGATGTTCGTGTCCGGCCGGGAGCTCCACCTACTGGTAAATGACAGGTCTGTGCGGCGCATTGCTGTCACTTACCAGTAGGAGGAGCTCCCGGCCGGACACAGACATCACAGCTCGCAGGTAAGTATGAATCTTTTACTATTGTACTATTGCTAAGTAACCATGGCAACCAGGGCTGCAGTAGCGTCCTGGTTGCCATCGTTACCGATCGGAGCCCCCGCGATTAAACTGGGACTCCGATCGGAACTCCGCTGCCACCAATGATCGGGGGGGGGGGGGGAGATGGGAGGCTGCACACTGGCCACCAACGAATTATTACAATAGAGGGAGGAAGGGGGGGCAGGTGGGCGGGGGGGCGCACACTGTGCCACCAACGAATTATTACAATAGAGGGAGGGAGGGGGGGCCGCACACTATGCCACCAACCTATTATTACAATAGAGGGAGGGAGGGCGGGGGCCGCACTGGCCACCAATGATATTTAAACTGGGGAGGGGGGGTCTGCCCCCTGCTGCCTGGCAGCCCCTGATCTCTTACAGGGGGATATGATAGTACAATTAACCCTTTCAGGTGCGGCACCTGAGGGGTTAATTGTGCTGATCACGGCCCCCTGTAAGAGATCGGGTGCTGCCAGGCAGCAGTCATGTACACAGTTTGTAGTATATTCTAACTAAAAGAGTCCCCATCACCATGGGAACGCCTCTGTGTTAGAATATACTGTCGGAAATGAGTTTTCACGATCTAACTCATATCCGACAGTATATTCTAACAGAGGCGTTCCCATGGTGATGGGGACGCTTCAAGTTAAAATATACCATCGGATTGGAGAAAACTCCAATCCGATGGTATAAAAGGGACTCCAGACTTTACATTGAAAGTCAATGGGGACGGATCCGTTTGAAATGGCACCATATTGTGTCAACGTCAAACGGATCCGTCCCCATTGACTTGCATTGTAATTCAGGACGGATCCGTTTGGCTCCGCACGGCCAGGCAGACACCAAAACGACTTTTTTTCATGTCCGTGGATCCTCCAAAAATCAAGGAAGACCCACGGACGAAAAAACGGTCACGGATCACGGACCTACGGACCCCGTTTTTGCGGACCATGAAAAAATACTGTCGTGTGCAGGAGGCCTAACAGCAACTCAGGCAAAATGGCCGCTCCCATAAACATGTTTAGAAAAAAAAGAAAAGAAAACAGATTTGAAAAAAATATTTTATTACTATCTGGTTTAATTGGGAAAATACATGTAGGTGATACATTCCCTTTAACTCCCATAGACCAGAATGAGAGCGCGGCGCCCACCTCTCATCCCTCTCCATCCTCTCCGCATGGATGTGGCAGCCTTTGGTCATCTCACCAAACAGGATAAGGTTTGAGGGCCACATCTGTCAGACATTTATGGCAGAACCTGTGGATTTTACTCTGTAAAACTGATATCTTCTATTAGGGTCCTACTCTGGACGCGGCCACCAATCAGCTGATTGAGCGGGCTATGGCGCTCTTGTAAACCCAATGTCCTCTTCATTGATTGCACTCGTCCACAGTGCACAATGCTGCACTTTTAGCAGCGTCTTGGTATTGCATCTTTGTCCCCACAAACATATTATTGATGGACTATCCTAAGGTCTGAGCATCAGTTTTTAAGAAAAGGACAAGTCTTTTATAGAAGCCAGACCAGGAGTGATCAACTGATTGTAATGGTGCTCACATATATTCTCTATCTCCGCACTGCAGTCTCTTTCCTTCTTTAAAACCTCCTTTATGTACATTTGCAGATGGAGAAACTTTTACACCTTTCAGCAGAGGATGTGTTGCTGAATCTGAATGTAACTTCCGGGGAAATCTCGATGTGAATGGAGCTATAATAAGCACGGCCTTTACTTGCTGCTCTACTGACAACTGCAATCCTCCTGTTCCTATATGTAAGTCGGTCACTTTGTGTTGATGACATTACGCTGATGATACTTGGTCATTCATGGCGGCTGATTGTTAGAAGTGAGAGAAGAGCTCCTCTCGCGAATCCAGTGGATTGGTAGTACATTAATAGTAGGTTGGATCTGTCCCCATACTACAGTGCTCTCAAATTGTAGAACACTATGCGGTAGATCCTCCAATAATGACCAGATCACAGAAAGTCTGGCTATGGGGACTCTCAGTGATCATCTGTTATCATTGCAAGAAGTAAGACATACATAAGACATGCACATGGTTAGTCATGTAATATGTTATTCTATGGGTTCTGCCAAGGCAAAAGCTTCTCCTCCAAGTAAATAAAAGTGAAACCTCCCCATCATCTAATATCCACATACCCTCAAAGGGGATATAGATAATGGTGATCGCCCATATTCAAAAAGATAACTTCCACCTACTTTCTCAGTGTCCTTATAACAATGCCTACTCAAATTGGCCAGGGGGGTGAGAAACATAATGGGCTCCCAAAGGAAACAAAAATCAGATGGGCCAAACCTGCCTGACTCTTGCTTTCCTGGAAGAGAGACATTCCTGCTTGAGCTCTTAGAATAAATGAAGCTGACATTGCATTACATGCCGACGTTACACACTACCCCTGGTTTATTCACATGTTGTATAGTGTTGCGCAAAGTTCTCTAAAATTCGATTCAGCTGCTTAAACAAATTTTACAAAAAAATTAGCTACGTGACGAATAACTTCATCATAAGCGCATTTCTTTGTAATTAGTGAGTGCAATAACATGGAGCGGTGATTGCATCGTTCCCCGTCATTGTACCCGTCAGATGCAATGTTCATCACTGATCGCGGCATTTGACTTTAATATTTAAGTCTATAATTGAAATAAAATCATACTTACCTCATCCATTTTGAGCATGAAGAGCCCACCACCGCCATCTTGATTGAAGATCATCCACATCATAAGTCGCCACATGGGGGATTTCATGGGATCTTCAATCACGATGGCGGTGGTGGGCTCTTCAGGCTCAAAATGATAAGGTAAGTACAGTATGATTTAAAAAAAAAATAATTTACCCAATTTCAGGGAAAATCGATTTGTTACCACTCACTATGAGTAAATTCAGCTTTTGCAGTAAATCTAATTTTCACAGAAATTTGGATCGAAGTCCACTTCGTGCTCTCTGATTCGCTCAGCACTAGTTGCATCCATACAGCGCATTAGTTCAGTTTGATCACCCAGCACAACTTCTCCTTGTGCTTGCCGGCTGCAGCTCATCTGCACCTTTATAGCAGCATTGCTGGGTCTCTTAAATAGATATTAGGCACATCACTAACATATACTATCAATCATAGATAGGTGTGGGTCTCACCTTTTAGACCCACTCCCATCTCTAGAACGCACCCTCTGAAGTGAAGAAGAGCGCACAGTGCAAGCATGGTCTCCATTCACCTTTATGGAAGTGCTGGCTTGACTATTTCTGGCAGTTCCACAATGGTGAATGGAGAGGTGGCCGTCCATGCGTGGTGTGCTCTCCATTCGCTGCTATAGGATTTCTGAAAATAGCTGAGCTCACTTGCTTGGCTATTTTCAGAACTTCCATGGAAATGAATGGAGAACATGTAGCACATTCTCCTTCACTTCAGGGCCCAGTTATGGAGAAAGGACAGGGTCCCAGAGGTGGGACACGCACCTATCTGATATTGATGGCATATCCTAGAAATATGCAATCAGTATCTGAGTTGGTGTAACCCTTTTGCTGATCCATCAATGCAGCACTAGCAGACAGTGATTGCAGTGCACTTGAATCTTCTCTGATTGGAGTTGTCTGCGTCTCAAATAGATATCACATTATCTAAGGTGTATGACAGAAGAAGGGGGCTCTCACCTCACATTTAACTTTTTTTGCAGTTCTATGTATGTACATGTGCACGAATATCCAACTTTAATTTACTTGGGCTGTAGATCCTGACATGAGTGAGACATTAGTCACATATACCCCCCACACCACCACCACTGTAAGTAGCAGTAGTGGTAGAGTATAATCTCCAGCCCAGCTCAGCTGGACTCCCCTGCATAACAGAAACGGAACGGACCCGTTTTACAGCCCATAGACTTCTATTATGACGGAATGAATAACGGAATGCCTCTAAAGGCATTCCGTCATACAATTGCGTTATGGTCTGTGGTAACGGAATCCATAACGCAATTCACCTTTTACAGGTAAACAAAGCGTGAACGAATTTCAAAATATGAAATTTGCTCATATCTTACAGGTAACCCTTGCAGCCAGCCATCTGCATTTTTCTCCACAGCTTCCATTCTTTGACTGTATACTGACCAACTGTTACTTTTGACATCAAAAGGTTCATGATCTTCTTTCTGATGCTGGGGAAAGTGCAACATCATAAATCTACCCCCCCCCCCCACTCCCCATCTCCTCCACTCCGTTATATCCAACTTACCAGCTTTTGAATGCCAGACATCAAAGACAATCACAAAGGAGCCTGTAGGTTGTCCTGTCCTGTGAGCATGATCGCAACTGCGACTGCTACAACACCTATAAGTCACGCCACAGATATTGTCCAATCAAACTTTTCTTCAACTAGACCGGGCCAACATGGTTTGGCATTTCTGTTTCCATTGTATATAATATTAGAGATGACTATAACATCCTGATTCTAATCCATGATTGGAATATTATATATGATACTTTATGTACTGCAGCCATTGTATATTACTATTTACTACTCTTTTCCACAACAGTATTATCCTACAGTTCTGAGACCAATGGCCTGGTGTGTCCGTCATGCCAGTCTGTCTCCACGTGTGACTCTTCAGTAACCGTAGCTTGTACTGGTGATAATAATAAATGTATTTTCAGGACAACAAATTTAACCGGTAAGTCTTCTTGAATCTAAGATTTTAGGATTAATCATTATTATGTATATTATTTCCTTGTTTGTATAGATCCAAAATATAAATTAATTTCATTATTTGTCCATCTAGTTTTTTTTTTTTCCCCCAGATACAGAGATCCAAATCCTCTGTATAGACATACTGTTTGCCTGCAGCCACCACTAGGGGGAGCTCACTGAAAATGTATTTTTTTTTTTTTTATAAAGGGGTTTCTGGACGTTAAATATTGACATCATATCCACAGAATAGATCATCAACATCAGATTGGTGAGGTTTACTGGCACCCCCACTTATCAGCTTTGGGCATGGGCGAACTGGGAACTTAAAGTAGCCCCGGAAAAAAAACGTAAGAGTGGCCCCATGTTGTAGGCGGGCAACACAAGTAGGCAATCCCAGCAATACCATAGCGCAAAATACCATCCCATTATATACCACAGTGCAACACAATTTATTGCACCAAAATCTGAACCACTGTGATGCCCATCAGTAGATGACCATTTTCTATCCTACTCCTGAAGTT